>NW_020954548.1:1761144-1951588 GCF_900497805.2 Vombatus ursinus
TGTGTGTGTGTGTGTGTGTGTGTGTGTGTGTGTGTGTGTGTGTGTGTGTATTCAGCCTTTTGCCTTTGTTTGCTTGGACACGATTTTGTAATTTTTGTGCCAACCTATTAATTCCCTTTCCAATTCTTCCTTAGCACTCATTTCTTTTCCAATTTTTTCCTCAAGTGCTCTAATTTCATTTATAAAAAACATTTTTAAACTCTTTTTTCTTAAGCTTTTGCCTCATTTCTTCCAGGGATTCTAGTTGAGTTTGTGACCAAACTGTATTTTTCTCTGAGGCTTTGCTTGTAGATGTCGCACTCTTCTTTCTGTCTTGAGAAGCCTGACACCATTATAACTCATTAAGATGTGGTTCTTTTTTTGTTTTACCATTCTTCAGCCTATTTCCTGACTTTTACCTCAGTGTTCAGGGCTGGACACTGCCACATTTTTGGAGGGACGGTCTGGGCTGGTCCTGTTACTATTTTCTTGCAGTATTGAGTGTTGTGTTATTCTAGGATCTCAGAAACAAGCTGGGAATTTAAAAGCTTTCAGTGCCCCCAGAGTAGTCTGGTCTGGAGCAAAGCTAATTGCTAGTCTCTCTTCTGAGCTCTGCAAGACCCTGACCAGGGTTTGGATCTGAGCAACAGTAGATGTCTGTTGGCTTCTGCCTGCTGGAAAGCTCTGTTGGCCCAAATGGTCTGGGTTTCTTTCCTTGGTTATTTCTCTGTAGATTATTCACCTAAATGCTGGAAAAAACAATCTGCTTTGTGCTTGAGATCTGAGCAGAATTGTTACTGCTGCTGCTGGCTTCTGAACTTCCTCCTTCCACCATATACTTCCTAGGACTTCCAACTAGGGAATGCCACTCCCTTATCAAGTTTCCCATTCCACCTTGGATCTGTGATTTGGAATTAGATAATGGCTAACATAGTTGCCAATTCATATCTTTTCCCATTGCTGTACCCTGGTGAATGTCTGGAGGTGCTCCAGTTTGGATTTGAGACCTTCTCTTGTCCTTGGTACACAGTTTCTTTCTGGGCACTTGAGTGCTCTGAGCTCTAGAGTCCACATATCTTCTTGTTTGTCTCCTTGTGCTGAATTGGGCTAGACAAATGAGTCACTGTGACTTTTTCTGAATTTCCCCATTAGCATTTGGTCTCATGCATTTTTTGAATCTGTTTGGAGACATTTGTGGAGGAGAGCTTGGCTGTATTGTTTCCTTTCACTCTGCCGTATTGGCTCTCCTATTCCACTTCAATGATTGTAGTCATTTTAAAAATTATTATTGATATCTTTTGTTTTTATGTTCACCTGCATTTCCAAATATATCCCTTATTCCTCCCATCCCTTGTGAGATATCCCTTGTAACAAAGAATTAAAAAAGAAAGAGGTAAAAACAGGTGTTCAGCAAAATCAACCAAAGTATCAAAAAACTCTTTTATGACACACGCAGTATTCCATACCTAGAGTCCTCAACTCCGTAAGGGAGGGAAGGAAGTGCGTTTTCTTAGTTTTTCACAAGGGCCTTGACTGCCTGTTATGATTCTCCAGCATTCATTTTTTTTTCTTCCCATTTACATTATTATAGTTGCTGTGTGTATCATTTTCCTTTGTCTTGCCTATTTCACTTTGCATCAGTTCATATAAGTCTTTTCTTATCTCTCTGAACTCTTTGTAGTCCTTGTTTCTTATGTAGTTCCATAATAAACTATTACCTTCATGCAACACAATTTGTATAGACATTTCCCAATGATTACCATTTGCTTTTATTTTCCACTTCTCTGCTACCACAAAAAAAATGCTATGAATATTTTAAATTTATATATTTCTCTGCTTGTCTTCTTTGGGCTACATGCCTAGCCATAAGATCTCTGTCTCAGAGAGTATGAACATTTTGCCTTCCCTTTGCATAATTCTTAACTGCTTTCTAGAATGGTTATAACATTTCATAGCCCCATCAATAGTGCACTTGTGTGCCTGTCTTTTTGCAACTCTGGCAACAACTAATTTCTATGTTTTGTGATTTTGCCAGTTTTCTGGGTGTGAGGCAAAACCCCAGGGTTATACCAATTTGCACCTTTCAGTGATTTGTAGCAGTCCTTCCTCTGGCTGTCAGTATTGCTATTCTTTCTTCAAGAACTGTTCTGCTTAGAACATACAAGCTGTGTGACCATGGGCCAAGTCACTTAACATTTCAGTGTCCCAAGTAACTCTTGAGAATATAAGAGATTGGGAAGGAATTTTCACACTGAGAGTTCTTTACATTGCTGAAATCCCAGGTGTGTTTCTGTTAAGTAGTAATCTTCATGAGAGCAGGTGCTCTGAACTTATGTTTGTATCTTCTCTTACGACCCTGCATATAATATGTTTAATAAGTGGTTGATTTTTTTTTTTTTTTTTTTTTTTTGGCTAGGTAATGGGGTTAAGTGACTTGTCCAGGGTCATACAACTAGTAAGTGTTATGTGTCTGAGGCCGCATTTGAACTAAGGACCTCCTGAATCCAGGGCTGGTGCTCTATCCACTGTGCCACCTAGCTGCCCCTTAATAAGTGGTTGATTAAGCGACTGCTATAGCTGGTTCTATAGCTTTTCCCTCCCAACACCTAAGTCCTGTCAGGAGCTCAAGTATTATCTCCATTTTAAAAGTAAGGTAGGGGAAGTTCAGAGACATTCAGAGACTTGCTTGTAAGTCAGGTGGTTAGTAAGACTTGCTTGCAGGTCAAGTAGCTATAAACTCTTACTTTCTGAATTCTTGGTTCTACCGCAGCACCCTGGCTGTCCTTTTAAATTTGTATAGAATATGGTTTTTCTTTGATGAAGTTTGTTCTCCTGTAGTGATGCACTGTACCGCAAATGCAGAGTGTTTTCCTGTTTCATTTTTGGTAATGCTTTTGCTATTTAAAATGTAGGAAATTACTCACCATTTCCCTTTTTCTGTCTGTCCTTTCTTTTCTCCATGAATTTGTACATATCTCTCCTGTACCTCGAATAGCTCAGGTGCCAGTTCTTTCATTGAAGTCTTCTGATACTCTTCCTCTCCTCCCCCTTTCCTTTATGTCACTTTGTACTCTCCTGTGCATTTCAAAATTGTCTTATTTGTATAGCAATCTTATTCTACCTCTTTGATGGCAATGCTCCTTTGTGCAGAAGTAGTTTAATTTTTTTTTCATTTGTGGTAACTTTTGGGATTAAAATACTTTGTGTGTAGTAGGCACTTATAGTATTTATTGAATTGAAATATTGCAATAGACCTCCAGGTTTTTAACTTTTACTCTAGATGATGTTCCCAAACTGGATCTCAGACTTTAGGAATGTGCAAGAGTATTTCTCAGTTTCTTCTTGGAATTAGAATTTGTGAAACCCTGGAGTACTTCCCATCATGGTGAAAGCTCCTTTTCAGATTTTCTGTTATTATGAGGTCTTTACTCACTATTCCAATAAAACTAAAAGCTAATCAGTCTTCTTGGGAGGTCTATGGAAAGATAAAACCACTTATAGTAGATAACAGATTCAGGACATTAGATTATTTTCTGTGATAGAAAACAGTTGTCTTGTGAAGCAAGGAAGTTTGGTTATGTACACAACTTGATGCCTCAAACATAGAAATTGTAGCCCAAAGGTTCAAAGTCCAGCCAGCCAATTTGTATTGGAGAAGATATTATTACATGATCCAAATCCATCTGTGGGAAAAATTGAAATATTTTCTATGGTTTAAAAAGATTCCTTCCTGATTTATGTTTGGGACTTTATCCCTTTTAGATTTAATCAAGAGTGTTTGTTTTTCTTTCTTTTTATTATGAACTTAACCAACACTAAATTTTTTTTTTTTGGCGAGGCAGTCGGGGTTAAGTGACTTGCCCAGGGTCACACAGCTAGTGAGTATCATGAACTCAGGTCCTCCTGACTCCAGGACCAGTGTACCACCTAGCTGCCCCCCAATACTAAATTAGTATTTCTATATACAAATGGTGGGATAGGTAAAGAAGGTGGCACTTGAAATTGCTAATCCCTAAGTATAGTTAGCTTTCTTTTTAAAGTAAATTGTATTTTATTATTATCACTATATTTTAAAGTATATTATAAATTCAATATTTAATTTCATTTTTTTTTCAAGCTGTCTTGTCTGTTATTCTGGTCTTCCTTTTATTTTTTTTAAATGCATTAAAACATATTTCAATGTTGGTTATCCTGTCCCTACTCCCTCCTTCTGAAAAAAAAAAAAGAAAGAAAAACAAAACTCTTGTAACAAATATGCATAGTCAAAACCAATTCCCATGTTGTCCATGTCCAAAAAGTCTTACTCTGCATCATCTCTGGAGGTGAGTAGCATGCTTCATTATTCACCCTTTGAGATTATGATTGGTCATTATATAGCAATAGTATTTAATTATCAATCTTTTAGATTTGTAGAATGTCAGAACTGGAGGGGACCTTTGAGTCCAGCTCACTCACTTACAGATTCATGTCAATAGATATTTATTCAGCATCTCTTGTGTATAAGATATTGTGTTGGGCTATGGAAAGTCATGCAGAGTCAAGAAGAAAATCCATGCTCCAAAGGAGCTGACATCGTCCTTGAGGGACACTGTATATATACAGATAAATACTAACGACTAAGTTGTTAAAGGAGAGCACATTAACAACCGGGACAGAGGAGAAGGGACTTGTTCTGTCACACAGAGAGTGAGTGATGGATCCTGGACTTTAACCATATCTTCTGACTCATCTAGTGTTCTTTCCAATATATAACGCTTAGCATTTTTATTTACCTGATCTACGAGGAGGCAAAAAGGAAGTAGACTTTGGGATTAGGTGGGTCAGCACACTCAGAACTATGGACCATTTATGTTATTGATTTGTGTGTTGATCATGGTAGTTGCCTAGTACCTTCTAATGCTAGCACCATCAGTAGCTTCAGAGTATCTCTGCTGAGGCTGTCCTCCTTGTCTGCATGCTTCTCCTTTTTTCCTGTTCATTTCCCCTAATACTTATTATCTCCCTCTCTTGAAATGATAGTCATCCAAAAATTATATATTTTAAATCTCTCAGCATTTCCTTTGAAGAGGAAATGTACTTTTGAAATTTGAGGACACTTTACATCTTCTTGATCAGTCAGTCAACAAGCATGAAGTGCATACCAATGTGCTGGGCACTATGCTAGTCATTGAGAATACAAAGAAGGTGATGACAGCCCCTCCCCTCAAGGAGCTTGTTTACATTTGGGCACTGGAGACAACATGCATACTTAAGAGCATATCCAAAGTAAATATAGGATATTTTTTGCTGGAAGGCACCAGCAGCCAGAGGGATAAGTAAAGACTTCATGGAGATCATGACAGTGGAGCTGAGCTTTGAAGGAGATGGAGGTGAGGAGGGGGAGTAGTGTGTTCCAGATATGGAAGGACAGCTGGTGGATTGGGGAAGGACAGAGTATGAGGGGAGCTTGCTGTAAATATGGCAGTAAGACTTGACCATGGAGGAGGGATGAATAATATGTAGGAAAAGGTAGACTGGAGTTAGGTTGTAAAGGGCTTTAGATGGTCTTAGAATAGAATTGCAGAAGCAACCATGAGCTTCGAATCATAGACCGTTAGAGCCAGATGGGACTCTAGGAACCTAACTTCATTTTATACAGGATGAAACTGAGGCTGAAAGAGAGGATGGGACTTAAGGGCTAGTTTTCTTCTCCACAACAATATTACTGCCACTTTTTCTTTTCTGGTTTATGTCCATAAATAATGTCCTTTCCGATGTGGAGACTGATTTGCTTGATTAAAAGACATAGAGCCTAAATCCATGATCCTTAATTATAATGTGGTTTTTTTTTTTGTGTGACAACATTTGAAGACAACATGGAGCTTTAAGTTCTTGACAGGTACAACTAAGAAATGATGATTTTCTCCTCGCTTTGAAAACCCTGAAGATGCTCCAGTTAAGCATGGTGTTGTCAGCCTTGTAAGAGGATGAGTCTAAAAGGCAGTGATGGAAGAGGAGGGTACGTTTCAGGCATGAAGGACAACCTGAACAAATGAACGGAGGTAGGAGCATGCATGGTGAACTCAGGGCCGATAGCTTGGTTGTCTTATTCCAGTGTCACTGAAAGTGCACGAGTAGTATGAAATAAGGCCAAATAAGTGACAGGGAGGTTGTGGGGGACTTTAAATTCTAGGCTGAAGAATCTGTGTTTTATCTTATAGGCATCAGCAGGATACTGAAAATATTTGAACAGGGAGGTGATATCACGGTCAGCCATTTGTACTGTGATGATTAAAGTGATGAAGTGAGAAACTGGAGCCGGGAATAACAGTAGGGAGATCTGGTGGCGATGAAGTTCTGATCTGGAATGATCGCAGTTTAAATCAGCAAATCAACAAGCAGTCATTTATTAAGTGCTTGCTAGGCCCGGGGGATATAGGTACAAGGAATGGAATAATCTCTACTTTCAAGAAGATTACATTTTATTAGGGAAGATAACATGTATCCATATAAGTATATACAGATAGAAAGGGATAGGGATTGGACCTGGAATTCCATTTGTTTAAGAAACTTCCTTGATCAATTCAGATCAGCATCTTCTTTGCCACTTCTACCCTTAGAGAGTTGCCTAGATTACTGACAGGTTAAGTAATTTGCCCAAGGTCACATAGCCTCCAGTATGTGTCAGAGGTAAGATTTGAACCAGGTCTTCCTGACCTTAAAGTTGGCTCTCCATCTACTTTGCCATGCTTCTTCTAAGAATAAATATGGAACAAATTGTGTATTGTACAATTTAATGTGCTTATTTTGTATAAATTTAAATGCAGAATAAATACAAAATAGATAAATATAGGGTAATTAGCTATGGAGGGTACTCTCAGGACACTAGCATATAGAGAAGGATGGATGTAGAGTTGTGGAGGTAAATTGACAGATCTTGGCAATTGATTGGATGTGGGGGATGAGAGAAATGGAGGAGTCAAATATGACTCCAAGGTTTTGAGTCTAGGTGACTAAGGATGGTGAATACTATTAATGGAAATAGGGAAATTAACATGTTACCAATGATCTCTTTGTTGCCTAATCCAATGGCCTTTTCTCAATCCTTATTCTTCTTGACCTCTCTATAGCCTTTGACTTTGTTGATTACTTTCTCTTCCTTGATACTCTTTTCTCTCCTGTTTCTCCTCCTACCTATCTGACCACAACTTCTGTTTCCTTTGCTGGATCCTCCTCCAGATCACACCTTCTAACCCAGGGGTAGGGAACCTGTGGCCTTGAGGCCACACATGGCCCTCTAGGTCCCTAAGTGCAAGCCTGAATCCAGACTTCACAGAACAAATCCCTTAATAAAAGGATTTGTTCTGTAAAACTCAGTCAAAAGGCCACACCCAAGGACCTAGAAGGCTGCTTTTGGCCTTGAGGCTACAGGTTCCCCACCCCTGCTGTAACCATTGTTGTCCCTCAGGATTCTGTGTTGTATCTTCTTCTCTTCTGTTTTTGCTAGTTCACTTGGTGATTTCATTAGTTCCTTTGGATTGAATTAGCATCTCTATGCTGGTGATTCTCAAATCTCCCTATCCTGTCCTAAACTCTGCCCTGACCTCCACTTTTTCATCTCTAGCTGCCTTTCAGACATCTTAATAGACATCTTAACCTCAGTATGTTCAAAACAGAACTCATTATCTTTCACTCTAAATCAGGCCTGCCAAAGGATTTCCTGGGACCTGTGGAAAAATGTGGAGTTGCCACTGCGCACTCTTCTTGTTTGTCATGTGACCCGTGGCAACCAGTCATTGTCAGTCTGTTTCTAGTCTAACCTATCTGCAGCCCGAAGAAGTTTAGCCTGTTTTAATTTTGGCCCCTACCTAATGCCAAGTTATGCAGGTTCTGCTATAAACTCACTTCCTGCTGTTATCATAAAGGGCAGTACCATCCTCCCCGTCCCTCAGGCTCACAACCTAGGAGTCGTCTTGGATTCCTCACTATCTCTCACCCTCCTACCCCCACCTTCCATCCCCCTGTCCAAGCTGTTATCAAGGCTTGTTGATTTACTTTTAAACATTTCTTGAATATACTTCCTTCTGTCCTTTGACATTGCCACCGTCTAGTGCAGGCTCACATCACCTCATGCCTTGATTACTGCAATAGCCTGCTGGTGGGTCTGCCTGTACTCCTCACTCCAGTCTATCCTCTATTCAGCCTTAAAGTGATTTTTCCTAAAATTCAAGTCTGATCATGTCACTCCCTTACTTGGTAAATGTTAGTCGCTTCCTATTGCCTTCAGGAACAAATACAAAATGCTGCGTTTGGTGTGGAAGGTACTTCATAACCTAACCCCTCTTACCTTTCCAGGCTTCTAACACTTTACTCCTTAATACATACTGTTCCTTTCAGTGACACTGGCCTCTTGGCTGTTTTATGAACAAGACATTCCATATCTTAGCTCCAGGAATTTTCTCCAGCTGTCTCTCCTGCCTGGGGTATTCTCTCTCTTTAACTTTGCCTACTGACCTTCCTTTGAGTTCCAAGTAAAGTCTCACCTTTTACAGGAAGCCTTTGCCAATCCCTTTTAATTCGAGTACCCTCTTTTTGTTATTTCCTATTTATCCTGTATATAGCTTGCTTTGTGTGTATATAGTTTGCTTGTTGTCTCCCCCATCAATGAGGCTGTCTTTTGCCTCTTTTTGTTTCCCCAGTGCTTGGTACATAGTTGGCATTTAATAAATGTTTATTTATTGATTGATTGATCTTTGGCCTCAATTTCCAGAACCATAAAAATCGAGGTGTTGGCTTGAGCCTTAACTGATCTCTATTCCCAGTCTGAGAGGCAGCATAATACAGTGGGAAGAACACTAGTTTTGTAATCAAAGGCAGTAGGATCACAGACTTAGTGCTGGGAGGATCCTTAGAGGCCATTGTGTCCTAACCCCCTTATTTTACAGATGAGGAAACTCAGTCTAGTCTGGAAGAAGTTTTAGGAATTATCTAATCCAATACCTTCATTTTTACATATGAGGAAACTGAAGGTAGATAGTTTTTTGTTTTTTTGGTTTTTTGACTTGACTAGGTTCACACAGCTCGCAAGTAGCAGAGCTGGAATTGGAGTCAAGGTCTATTGATCCCAGTGTGATCTTTCTTACTATATCAACCATCGTGTTTTCTAAAATGTTAAAAATAATTAGAAATGTTTTGAACAGTAACTATGATTGTTTATGGATGTGGTATGGATTTTTGTGCTTGAAAAAATTTTTTTTGTTTACCGCAGAGCAACTTTCAAGGCAGATGGATAAAGTGAAATTATTTATGGTATTTATTCAACTTCTAAATGGATGCCTTAATATGAATAATATTAATACTGAATTTTATATAATAATTCACAGTTTTGGAAGTGCTTTTAAAATACTTTCTTTCATTTGGTTCTCACAACAAACAGCTTTCTCATCAAGTAGGGCTTATATAGTTATCATCCTCATTTTGTGGAAGAATCAGGATCAGAGAGGAAAAGTGACTTCTTAGATGTTCGAGAGAAAGTAGCAGGCTCAGGACTTCAAGTCTTCTGAACTTTGTGTTCCTTCTACTGCATCTTACTCTCTCCCTAATTGGAATTCTTCTGGTAACTTCTTGCCTCCCCTCTTGACAATTTTTCTTGTATCCGGTTTAACTTCTGTAGTCATAGAAACGAATATTCATTCTGCTGAAGAATGGGAAGATGGAACACTGGAGGAAATTAACCAAAATAATTTAAAGAATGTGAAGCAAAAAAGTGCCTTATTAATTTAAAAGCTCGGTGTTTAACTACGGTGATTCTATTGAAAGAAAGAGACTATTTTGAATTCATAGGAATAGTGTTGATACAGTTAACAATAAGGAAGAATTTACTACTTTTGTATTTGAATTTGTTACAGCTTCTGACCCTCTATCAGAATCAAAGTTCCTGTGCTGCTTTGGTTTTTGTCCACATACCCAGATCATTGGCACATCCCATCATATGTTTGACCTTCTAGTTATCTACATTGCTATATGGTAATTCTGTTGAAGGAGAGGTGTTATTTTGAATTAATAGGAAATAGTATCCTATAGGATATAGTCCATGTATTTCTCGCTCTTTTTCTTTTTTAGAATTTACTGGTATATTTAGTTTTATATGACCTTCATTTCTCCGAATAGCCCTTCCTCCTCTTATACCCAAGGAGACTTCCCTTATAATAAAGAATAAGGGGAAAAAAACCCAGTTCAGCAAAACCAACACATGGATCAAATACAACTACATGTAGTGTATTCTACTTTGATAGATTCCAGCCTCTGCAGAGACAGGAAGGAAGTACATTCTGCTATCTCTGGTCATTATAATTAGACTGCATTCAATTTCAGTTTTTGTTTTTTTTTTTCCGTTTACATTGTTGTAGTCACTGGGTATATTGATTTCTTCATTATGCATATTTTACTCTGAATCAGTTTCCATGTTTCTTGGATTCTTCATATTCATAATTTCTTTAGATGGGGCATTTCATTATATTTATGTACTGTTGTTTTTTTCTTATTTTAAAAGTGTATGCGTGTGTGTGTGTGTGTGTGTGTGTGTGTGTGTGTGTGTCTTCTCCCATCACTGTCATATCCTGATCACAGTCCTCAGTAGAATACTGTCCTTTTATATGCTTTTCTGTGATACTGGCTAGCAGATGCTCCTGACGTCTCTTACCGTAATAGCTGGTTAATGCCAGTAATTATACAGGGTTTCCTAGAAACCTAAGTTCAGTTTTAGGCTGTGCTCTGCAGAACCCAAGCATTATTAAAGCTTAAAACTTCACTAAGCCTTTTGAGATACTATTTGTCTGTCAAATTATGTAAAACTTTTAACATCAGCATTTTCATACTGTTTGGAACTTAAAACACATAAAGATATTAAATCAATTGTTAAAGTTATTCAATTCTGGTTTGAATAGAGTCATAAAGGTTTGTTTTTTGGTCAAGGAAGTACAAAAATTTTATGTTTTGCGTAGTAATCTTGAATTAAAATTATAGTAAGATTTGTGTCAGCTTGATTTTGTATTAGTTTGCACTGGCAGTCACTGAATGTAATAAATCTTTCGGGCCATAATAATTCTTTTGGGGATGGTATTACATTTTGTATAGAAAAAGTTCACTTCTTATTAGGACATTTATTAAGTTCCTACTAAGTATCAGGCACCGTGCTTTGTGCTGGGGACACAAAAATGAAAAGGAAACAGTTCCTGACCTCAGGGAGCTTTCATTTTATTGGAGGATGGATGGAGTGGGAGAAAGAACGTGTCTTGTAGAAAATGAAGATTCATGATTATTTTGGCAGTAGGGAGACCATCATAGGCTTCTTGTATAAAGAGTGGCTCTTGAGCTCATCTCTGAAGAAACCCGGGAGTTGTTTCCTGAAGGTGGAGTTGAAGATAGAGTGCAGTCCAGCCAGCACAGTCTGTTCCAAGCCAGGAGACGAAACAGTAAGGAGGACAGTTTGCCTAGAATGTCCAGGGTCTGGAACATAGTACATGTGCAGTGAATGCTTGCTTGGTTTGTTAATGAAGGAGAATGATGCTTGGTAAGTAAGATGGGCTGCAGCCAGATTGTGAATGGCTTTAAAAACCAAGCAGGGGAGTTTGTACTTTACTCTAGCAGCAAGGGGAGTCACTGAAGGTTTTTGACCGCTTCTCCCTTAGGTTACTGCAGTAGCCTTGTAGTTGGTCTCCCTCCCTCTGTTCTCCACCTATTCCAATCCACCCTGCGCATCCCTCTTAAAGATGTTTTCCTTAAGTATGAAGTTGACCAGGTGACTTCTCCACTCAGTCAACTCCTTTGGTTTCCTCTTGCTTCTGGGGTAAAATATAAACTCCCCTGTTTAGCTTTTTAAGCCCTGCACAATTTAGCCCCAGTCTGTCTCTACATATCTGTTACTCTCCCTTCCACACTCTGTGATCCACCCAAACTGGCCTTCTCTCTTTGTTTCTCACGTGCAGTTTTTTTTCCTGTCTCTGTGCTTTTACACTGGCTGTCTCCGTGCCTGGAATGCCCTCCCTTCTTACCTCCATGTCATAGAGTCCCTTTCTTCCTTAAGTTGCAACTCAAGCACCATTTTCTTCATGGAGCCTTTCCTGATCTAGTTTCTTATTTCCCAAACCATCTTGTATTTAACTACTTTGTATGTATTTGTATTTATTAACTTTATATTTATGCTGTATTTATTTTATATGTATTGTCTCCCCTGTTAGAATATAAACTCCTTGTTAGTAGGCATTGTTTAATTCTTTGGACTTGTATTTCTAGCACCTAACATAGTGCTTGGCACATACTAGGCATTTAATAAATATCTTTTGAATAAGCAGGAGAGTGATATGGTCAGGTTTGTACTTTAGGAGGATTGTTTTGACAGCTGTGTGGAGGACTGATTGGAGACGGAGAGACTGGTTAGAAGGCTACTGTAGTAATGGAGTTGAGAAATGTCAAGGGCCTGAAACTAGGATGGTGGCAGTGTAAATGGAGAAGAGGGGATTGATATAAGAGATGTTGTGAAGACAGAATTGACAAGATATGTCAGTTGGTTGGATGTGAGGCAAAAGGGAGAGGGAAGTCAAGAAAGATTCTAAGATTGTAAACCTTCATGACTGGAAGGATAGTGGTACCCTCAAAAGAAATGGGGAGATTATGTTGAAGTGATGGTTTGGGATGAAAAGATCATGATCTTCCTATTTGGTTATTTTCCTTTATTTTCTATTTTTTTTCCCAATTATAGTCTTTTCAGTCCTATTAACTTTCTTGAACTCATAAAAAAGACAGCTCTTGAGTGATAGAATAAAAAAATTAGCATTTATTTATTGAAAGATGTTGGAAAGTAGGTTTGTAGTTGATGAATTTCTTGGCCAGAGCAAGTCATTAAATGGTCTGCTAAGGACTTGAGAACTACATGGGTGGAGAGAGTATTTAAGTATTTAAGTTACTGATCCTCAGAAGTACTGAAGGAAGTTGGAAGGTCAGGTTATCTCTGATTGAAAACTTGAGAGTGAGTTAATTTTCCATGAATCATTTAAAAACTCACCAAATTCTTTAGTATGTCTTGGCAGCTTAGTTCTTTTTTTTTTTTTTTTTTTGACTAGGCAGTGGGGTTAAGTGACGTGCCCAGGAGTCACATAGCTTAGTAAGTGTTATGTGTCTGAGGCCAGATTTGAATTCAGGTCCTCCTGAATCCAGGGCTGGTGCTCTATCCACTCTGCCACCTAACTGCCCTGGCAGCTTAGTTCTTATGGAGTCTCAGAGTTTGTCAAAGGGGAGAAGGGTCTTAGAGATCATGTAGTCTAATTTTATTTTATAAATGGGGAAACTGAATCCCAGAGAGGGAGGTTTACTTCAGTTGACCTCACGAAGCCAGTGTTCATAGGTTCTCAGTGAGGGAGATCACAGATGGTCTAGTCTAGCCTCTTCATTTTACAGATGGGGAAACTACAGCCTATAGTTTTGGTAACTTTCCCAAGACCACATAGGCAGAAAATAGCTGAGTTGGGGTTTGAACCCAGAACCTCTGACTTCAGTCAGTATTCTTTTTTTTTTTTTTTTTTTTTGAGCTTTAGTCGGTATTCTTGATACTATATTGTGTTGTTTATAGGTTTGGTCTCTGACTGAGCCAGTTCAGTTCAGTTAACAGAGTTAACATTCTGAACTCCATCCAGTAATCTTACAAATGGTTTCTTTCATCTGTAAATGTTTCAGGTGAGAAGCTCTAGCTCAGCACAACCTAGCAACATTCTTTAGAGATAAAACCCAAGGTATATTCTTATGAACAATGACTCAGGAGGTACTTCAGCTCTTTAAATTTGTCCACTCAGAGGAATGTCAGGAGGGACATATCATTTAAACGCATTTAAAGCCATTAGGACCATTAGTACAGCTTGAGCTAGGTATTGGGGTTTAGGGGATAGAAACCAGGGGGAAAACAGGAACTACTTGAGTTGTCTTTTAGAATCATCAAAACAAAGTCTCAGATATATCTCACTTCGGATTTCTTAGTTTTGTGCCTTCTCTTCCCACCCTCCTGCATTCTCAGCTTCCTTTTATGGGTAGTCTTCCTCATTAGAATGTTAGCTCCTAGAGGGCAAGAGTGACTTTTTTGCTTGTATCCTCTGAGTTTAGTACAGTGCCTGCCACATATTAAGAGTTTACTTGGAAGCTTGTTGACTGACCGACCTTCTTAATGAGTACATTGCTTTATTTTTACATTCCTTTAAAATGTTTTTTATAAATTTATTGTTAGCAATTTTAAACATTAAAAATTAAATTTACATTAACAACTAATTAAACTTTTACAAAAGAACTTCAGCATATAAATATCTATAATGACTCATCAGTTACTCCTTCCTTTTTTCCCTTTTCCATTGTCTTTGTCCATTCATCTGATTTGGGAATATATTTTTCTTTATTTTTTAAAGCATAGTCACAGTGTTGATGCTGATCTTATTCTGCTTTATGTACTTGATAATTTTTCACAGGCCTTTCCATATTTCCTTACCCTTGTGACTTTTCTCTCTTGTGTTCTATTACTCTATTCATTGTTTAGCCATTCTTTAATTGTTGGACCTTTGGGTTGTTTTTCCTTTGGTTTTAAATGCATCTAAATGATCCTCTATAATCCTTGACACGTGCAGGAAGGGAAAAAAAAGTGAACTAATGTATAAGAAGACTTTCAATGTAGTAGGTGAGAACTCAGTATATAACATTTTGATCCTTTTCTGCAAGACTTTTAGGGAGAGTTGGAAACACCAAAGGTATTTGCAGCAATACTTTGACAGTTTTCCTCCTACTTTGGTCAAATCTTCTACGGTATTGTATACCACACATGGTTATTATACATCTTATAAAAAATAACAAAACTAATGACACTCCTTCCCCCATTCAGATATAGGGTACCCTCATAGCCTTACAAAAGGTCTGCAGATGATAATATATTCCCTCATATCTTTAAATGGTTCATCTACCCTTTTCTTTTTGCATAGCTAATGGCCCCAGTCTTAGACTGCTGTATTAACAGTGTTATGCAGCTCTCTCCTAAGGGTCTTCAAATTTACCTGGGGCTGTTGTACCTGAAAATATAGCAATGAGTGAGCATCGATCCATTTAATGATAATATAATGAAGTATATGTAAAAGGAAAATAAATGCCACAATAGAATGAATGGACAGAAACAGTAGAAAGGAATGCTATGCTCAATGCAGTTAAACATGGTATTCTGCCTAGGACCCTGACTGATGAATTGGTGTATTAAATCCTGACAGAATTCAAGCCACAATTTTTCAGGTGGTGACAATTCATGAATCAGAGGGCAACATTTCCTACTAATTCATCCCCAAAGTAAAAGCACTATAGAGTATATAAGTAGCATTCTTGCCTTAGGATAAGAACGCACAGCTGAGGACAGTCTTCCAGTGCCCTTCCTGCTGCTCTAGGGTGGAAGAGTATAAGCTCAATAGAGCCATTGGACCGCTCTGTTACCCACAGCAAACGGGTGGTATGGGAGAAGTCTGACTGACAGGCACACTGCAAGATACAAGAATGTTCGAGCCTAGGTCTTTGGACAGCATGAGTATTGCAATTTTTTTAAAAAAAGTGAAGTTTGTGAATTTTTAATACTTGCGATAATTATTTTTCTTTTATTCTTCATCCCTTGATTCCCAGACACATGAATTCTAAATAGAGACTAAGCTGTGTAACCACACAGTGTGTGCTTCCCCAGCCTTATAGATCTTGGCATCCTAAAGGATATTTTATCTGTGTTTAAGAGCCCACTTCAGTATTTTACAATGCCATGTACTTGAGACTTACATGATATTTAGAAGATTCATTTTGAATTTTGTTTTAGGGTCATTCCTTGAGTTCCTTAGCAATAAAATGGGATTCCTAGTGTTAATAATAGGAATAGTAGGGATGTTAGCGTTAATGCCAGTCAGAGTAGTCTGTCTACTGTGGAGTAACAGGTTGTTCTTAAGGAATTGTTCTGTGCCTTGGGTTCAAGACTAGTCAGGTTGCTGAGGCAATGGACTGCCATAGTGGCATTGGACTTAGTTAATGGTATTCCATGATCTCTAACCCATGAATGGCATCTCTTCTTCCTACATATCCATCTGCTTGGTGTACACACCCATTGTGCATAGGCCTAGGATTCTAGGAAGGTTCCTGCAGTAGTATCTGTTATAAGTTGCCCATGTCTGTTAATCTCATATTCCTCTTAGATGTTAGGGCAGGTTCCCCACCTGGGTGTTGCTGTTGGACCTTAATTTGGGACATTTTAAGGTTTAATAGCAGTGCCATTTAGTAAGATACTCCCAAAGAGCCCTTGATCTCTTATACTCTTACACATATTGTTTTTCAGCTTATTTGATTTTGCCATTGACCTTGACTTGTGAATGGTTGGTATACATGCTGCCTTCCAGGTTCCATCCTTGGTATACTTTAGCACTCTACAGAGGTAGGCCCATTGTATGATTTACTCTTTCTTCATCTCATATCTCCAAAACAGACATTGGAGAATTATGGCTGCCTGTTTCTTAATGACTGCTATTATTGTTTGCTCTCCCAAGGAGGTTGTGTTTTTGGTTTTTAATATTAGAGGGGAGCAGAAGATCCTACAGTCTTTCACTACTCCCAATCAGGTTTGGAGAACCAATGTTGTTTTTGTGCCAGTTACTCATTATATCTATTCTTAAATATTCAAGGCATGGATGTAAGTGCTTCTTTCTCTCCATTCCCCTCTCCCCCTTTTCCCCCTTACAGTCTGGGTCCCACTGGCCCTTTGATGAAGTCGTCCCTCAGCATTCAGGTAATCCTCTCCCCAACTCCCAAACTCATGACTACAAGTTACTTTTTCTTGATAACATAGGTGCTCTTTTAAATAGAGTTTTAGCATATTTTTTCTTGCCTCAGCCTGCTTTTGACACACCTCCATCGTTCCTAGCTGAGTTAACTTTTGTGTCTTTACTGTGTTGCTTTTATTTCCTCTTCAGTTTACTTATAGTTATGCGCATTAGCTCCTCCATTCATCAATCCCTAGATTCTCTAAATTCTCAAATCATTCCAGTGTCCTGGTCCAGTCCTTCCTCTGGAGAAGCATCTTGTTCCCATAGGAGAAAGGCCTCATCATTGGAATCCATGAATTGGTGGCATTCTTCTATTATACCGAGAGACTAGAAATCTGTATTGTAGCCCCACCCAATTTAATGTTACACTGCATCCCATATTAGTTTAATTTCAGAAACCATAACTACTGGTGCCAATTTATTGAATGTCATTGAAAAATCATACAACATAACAGGGATACTGTTTGTGTGTTGTTGTAAGATAGGTGCTGTGACATCTAAGCCAGTGCATCTGGGCAGTCTATAGCTGCAATTCTGGTGTGGTTGCCTTGGACTCCAGTCCTGTCTCTGGAGGCCATAGTCAGCTTTGAATTAGTAGGGTTTCACGACTGGTTACTTCATAGGCCAGTAACATCTGGGTAGGTATAATTTAACTTCCTTCAAGGTTGAACTCAGGTGCTAATTTGTAGGCAAAACCTTTCCTGATCCTAAGTGCTCCTTCTTCCTCCTGAAATTGTCTTGGATTTCGCTATTGGTTTACATGTTGCATCCTCTAGTTGAATGCAAGTACTTTGAGGATAGAGACCATTTTTCGTTTTTTGTCTTTGTATTTCCAGCACTGAGAATAAGTGCTTTGTACATAGTAGGCAATTAATAAATGTTTATTTGATTGAATTGAACAAGCAGTTGTGGAACTAAATTCTTGGAGTTTTCCTGGATACTATGGCCATACCCAGTTGGTTCTTTCAGTCATTGCTCTTTTTCTGTCTGTTGACGTAATTCATGCTATGCTTGTGAACAGTCATTATTAGGACAACCGTGACCAGTCAGTTAAGCTCCTAGTCTAGCCTGGATAATAAAGGGTGAAGATGCCCAGCGTAGAATTCTCCCATTGGCCAATTTGAATACTTGAATGTTACAAGCTCAGCAACAACAGAATTCATGTGATACAAATTGAATATAGCAAATAAGTTTATCCACCCCAATACATTTGCCTTGTTGCACTGAGTTTTCTTAGGTTAGATTTGAGATAATGCAGTCCCGAGGTAGTATTGGTTTAGAGAATACCTTCTTTAGTTGTATTTGATTTAGGAGAATCCTAATACATTGAGGTGCAGGATAATTCCAATGGGACTGTTCACAGGATCAGAGATTTAGAGTTGAGTGGAATCCCAGAGGTCATCTAGTTCAGCACCCTCATTGGATAGATGAAGAATCAGAGGTCTGGGAAGAAGTGACTTGCCCCTGTTCATCGTAGATCCAGATCTTTCCACTGTCCTTTACAACCTCTTTTTTGTGCTTTATTCATTAGAGATAGTGTAGTGTTATGGAATGGAAAGAATGCTGATCTTGGTGTCAGAAGACTTGAATTCAAATCCTCAGTAGTCATGTGAAACCAGGCAGGTTGATGCTTTTGGAGGTATTTGTATCACCCCCACAGATTTTGGGGGAAAAGTAGTTTGTAAAACTTAAAGGCCTCTGTCACTTTTTTTTTTTAAGTGAGGCAGTTGGGGTTAAGTGACTTGTCCAGAGTCACAAAGCTAGTCAGTGTTATTTGTCTGAGGTGGATTTGAACTCAGGTACTCCTGACTTCCAGGCTGGTGCTCTATCCACGGGGCCACCTAACTGCCCCTCCTCTGTCACTTTTAATGACTGCTAAAAATCCCCAACTTTATTTAAATTCAGACTTCTTAGGATTTTTTTTTTAAGTATTGATGATAAGAAAGACATTTTTTGGTTCATAGTACCCTCAAGTCCTTTCATGTTCCAGTTTGAATCTTTGTCTTGACCTTTCTTCCTGTCTCAAACCTGATTTTAATTTGATTCTTAATGAAATCCATTTGGCTGTAACCAGGGACTGGCACTGTGCCAAAGTCAGTCGACATTTAAATTGACAAAGGAAGTGATATTAATATTTTCTCAAATGTCTCTTGTTAGCCATTTATTACGTGCCATTCTTTCTGTAGGAGACTTAAGAACCAGGTATAGAATGGCATTTGCAAACAACTTTTTCATTCCCAGAATCTAACATGAGATGCACACACCACCATGGCAGATTTCCTGTGGCAGATAAACTTCCCCAAAGAGTAGAGTGTAAGTTCCTTGAGGTCAAGGATGATGACTTGGACTTCTTTAATAATCAAGCTGTAGGGGTTCTTCACCTTTTTGTGTGTGTACTGGATGGTGGTAAAACCTATGAATCCTTTCTCTGAATAATGTTTTTAGATGCACAAAATAAGATACATAGGATTACAGAGGACACTGATGACATTGAAGTATAGTTCTAGAATATTTAAAAAACATTCACATACCCAAGATTAAGAAGTCCTCTGTTTGAAGACCTCTAGTGAGGGGGAAACCCAATACCTGCAGAAATAGCCCATTATAGAGGGTAAGCTTTAATTATTAGAAAGATTCTTTTGCCATGAAAACCCAAGTTTGCCTTCTTGTAATTTCCCTTCATTGTTCACACCCTCTGTAGTCAAACACAATAAATTTAATCTCTCTTCTATCCACCTGACAGCCCTTCAAATACTTGAAAACAGCTATCATGCCCTCCTTGGGCCTTTTTCTTCTCCAGGTTAAATAAACATCTTCACTTCCTTCAGTCTATCCTCTTATGTCCTGAACTCAAGAGCCTTCACCATCTTGGCTGCCCTCCTGGGTGTTCTACAGCTTATCTCCAAAACTACTCTATAACTGCTTTAAGGTTTGCAAATACAAGGGTCGGGTGTTATTTTTACAGATGAGGAAGCTGAGGGCAATTATTTTATATTTTTATCAGGTGAAGAAATAGATCCAAAGAGATAAGTGATTTGCTTAAGATGATCGAAGGCCCAGTAAGTGTCAGACACTGGACCCAAAGTCTATTAATTGAAAATCTGATGCTCTCTCCACCCTGCCTATTTTTGTTATATCCCAAGGTGCTTAACAAAGTACTCCAATAAATATTCATAGATTTGAGTGAGAGGACAGATTTTTGAGTTCCATACTTCTTGCTCCATCCAGGCCAGAAAGCAGAGTTCACTTATTCCTTCAAGAGTTGGATTAGATAACTAAAGCTCTTTCCAATTCTAGGATTTTGATGGTAAAATGAGATTTCTAAAGAAGCTCACATTCTGCTTAGGGGGAGGTCAGGCATACCTAGGTCAGAAGATTCTCTATCTTAACTCCACTGTGAGTGTGAGTATTTTTTACTTCTATGTTTTGGACAGGTTAGCATAGTATGTAGTGACTAGAAAGAGCACCAACTTGAAGTGAGGAGATCTCTATTATAGTAATCTTGGGGAAGTCACTTAATTGAGAAGCTTTAGCTTGCTCTTCTATAAAGTGAGAGGGTTGGAGTAAATACCTTCCAAGGCCTCCTTTGGTGCTGATATTCTGTAATTTTTAAAGACTGAAAGCCTTACCTGGCATTCTGCACAGGTGCCATCACATTGTGCCTGCCTGAGATGTTCTGTGTGTCAGCTGTCCCTACCTCCAACACAAGAAAATAGAGAAGGGGTCTTTGGAAAGTATCAGAAACTAGAATTTGATTTTTCCAGAGACTGCCAGAAGAATAGTTTTACTATTTTCGGGATGAAAGTTAGAGACTTTGCTCAGCTCAAGATTTGCTAATGTTTTGTAAAAATTAGATAAGTGAAGATTTGGAAAATTTGTATCATTGGTATCTTTTAAGAGTATGAAAATGAATTGTCACATCTCATGACTGTTTTAAGTTTGTTAGAACATTGATATTCAAAGAAGTGCTGAAAATCTGTAGGACGTACCTGTTAGATAGTGAGCGGCTTTTATGGGCTAAGAGTTTCTGATCCTTGAAGATTATTTAGGATTCCTCTTTGTTGCCTTATAATTTCCCACCCTTCATTCTTTTACTTCTAAATGAGGTTAACAGATAAGGTTGCTTTTTGTATTTGTTTCTGTCTGATCACTCCTTCAGATCTTGTTTTTCAGGAAGTCTCTGTGAGGAAGCTTCCAGTGCCTTTTAAAGTTGACCCTTATTTAGCCTAAGGAGTGGTGTTGACAGGGAAAGAACACTGACCTGTGACTAAAGAGTCATGGGCTTTAGTTTCACAGCTTTGCCCACTGTGTGATGACCTTAAGCAAATTGCTTCATCTCTATAGGCTCTGTTTCCTCCTCTTTAAAATGAGGTTTTCAAAGAGGTTAATGACAAAAAGAAATTCCCCACATCTACAAAATATTTATAGCAGCACTTTTCGTAGTAACTAAGAGCTGGAAACAGTAGATACCAATCAATTGGGTGACTAGATGACTAAACAAGTTGCAGTACATGAAATGATGGAATATTACTGGGCTATGAGAAACTTTAATTGTGTTGAATACAGAGAAGCATGGGGAAGACTTAAATGAATTGATACAAAATGAAGTCTTCTTAGCATCTAGCACTGTGTCTTCCAACGTAGCTGGTGCTTCATCATTGTTTGTGCCATTGAAATACATTTATCTCCTACCTGGACTTTTTCTCTTGTTGATTTCTCGTTGGTCTTCAAAGCTGCCACTGCTACCTCTGTGAAGAAGTATCTGTGGAAGGGTAAAGGTGGAGGAGACCTTATAGGTTATCATTCTGCCTATCACCCTAATTTTGTAGGTTGAAAACCCAAATTCTTGATTGGAGAAGGGACTTAGTGGGGATCACAGAGCAGGATGGGACAGAGCTGGAATTTATAATTTAGGTCTCCTAACTTTCAATTCTGTGTTCTTTTTCCTGTACCATCTAGACAAGAAGGGGATCAGGGCATTAGACAGGACCAACTCCCTTAAGCTGTATCTTGGGCCTGTCATAGAGCCACTAAGACAAATTTCAGATAGAGCTAGGCTTGCACCTGCAATAATGTCACCAGAGATGGTGTCCTTCCTGTATAGGGTTTGGTGTTTTTTTACGTCATTCCACACCTTGTATTTTTAGTTACATTTCCTGTGTGAATGACTCACTGCCTTGGCTGGCCTCCTTGCTGTCCTCTACACCCGAGATACTTCATCTCTTGACTGTGTGCATTTTCTCTCGCTGTCTGCCATGCCTGGAATTCTCTCCCTCTTCATTTCTGCCTTTGCCTTCTCTAAGTTCCTTTAGGTTCCAGCTAAAACCCTACCTTCTACAGGGACCCTTTCCCAATCACCCTGAATGCTGGTGCTTTCCCTTTGTTGATTATCCCCTATTCTGTGTTTTTCTTGTTTGAATGTAGTTGTTTTCATGTTTTCTCCTCTATTAGACTGAGCATCTCGAGAGCAAAGACTGTCTTTTGCTTTTCTTTATATTCCTAGTGCCATAGCACAGTGCCTGGTACATACATAGTAGACACTTAATAAATGCTTGTTGACTGATTGACTGTAATGTCAGCACCTAGAAGTTGGGACCTCTGGTCCCTTTTTAATCTCTCCCAGAGTATCTGGCACAGTGTTATGTATATAGTAAGGATTCATTCAGTGTATTTCATTGTCTCCATGTTGATTAACAGCTGGTTTGTGAGAATCTCTTCATGAAGGAAGGTTTCTGGGGGGACAGTGGGTGGTGTTTCAGTACTTTCCAGCATGGTGTTAGTGAGTAAAAGAGCATTACTCATAGAGTCATAGCATGTCAGACTTAGAGGTAACCTTAAAGATCATCTCGTGTAACCTAACCCTCTCATGTGACAGAAGAGGAAACTGAGGCCTAGAAAGAGGAGGTGACTTGCTCAATGTCACAAAGCAAATAAGTGGCAGGACCAGGGTTTGAAGCCATATCATCTGACTCCAGTGACAGTGTTCAGTATACCATGGATTCACTTATTTCTATGTATGTGACTGCTGGCCAGACCTGTATATCTAGCCCTGGTCTCTACTAAGTTCCAGTTCTTCATCACAAACTGCCGTTTGGATTTTTTAAATGTCTACAAGATGTTCACAAGACATCTCAAATACAATCTGTCCAAAAACAAAAGTCGTGATCTTTGCCCCTAAACTCGTCACCTTCCTCCCAGTCACCCAGATTGACCACTTCAGTGTCATCTTCTACTCTTCACTCTCTCACTCCACATGTTCAGTCATTTGCCAAGTCTTATTTTTATTTCCACAGCATCTCCTGCATAGGCCTCTTTCTCTTTACTCACACAGCTCCTATCCTCCCTACTTCTTACTGCCCTGCTACTCTTAGTGAGGTTCTTATTAACCTCTCCTCCAGGCCTCCTAATTGGGCTCTTTGCCTCAGGTCTCTCAGGCCTGCCAATCAGTCAGTAAGTATTTATTAAGCACCTACTATGTGCCAGGCACTAAGTTCAGCATTGAGGATACAGGAGGCAAAAGATAGGCCCTACCCCCAAGGAGCTCACAATTTCATGGCATAAACAACAAGCAGACAAATAGGTACAAGCAGGCTATATGTAACTATGATACATAGTAAATAATTAGTAGAAGGAGGGCACTAGAGTTAAAAAGGGGTTGGGAAAGGCTTCTTGTAGAAGATAGGATTTTAGTTGAGACTTAAAGGAAGCCAGGCAGAGAATATTCCTAGAGCCAAGAGATGAAATGTCTTGTTCTTGGAACAGTCAGGATATCAGTGTCGTGAGATTGAAGAGTACCTGGTGGGAAGTTTGGTGTAAGAAAACTGGCAAGATAGTGAGGGAGGGGCTAGGTAATAAAGGACTTTGAATGTCCGACAAAGGATTTTATATTTGATTCTGGAGGTGATAGGGAGCCAATAATATAAGGGTAACATGTGGTTGGACCTGTGCTTTAGGAAAATCACTTTGGAGGATGAATTAGAGTGGAGAGAGACTTGTGGCAGGCAGACCCCCCCCACTGGGCTGTTATAGTAGTCCTGGCATGAGATGATGAGGGCTTGAACTAGAGTGGTGACAGTATCAGAGGAGAGAAGAGGGCATGTTCAAGAGATGGTGCAAAGGTGAAGATTTAGGCAACAGATTGGATATGGACACTTAGATTGTGAGCCTGAGGGACTAAGAGGATGTAGTGCCCTTAACAATAAAAGGGAAGTTTGAAAGAGGGGAGGGTTTGGGGGAAAGATAACGAATTCTGTTTGGAGCATGTGGAATTTAAGATGACCACTAGACACTGAGTTTGAGATGTTTGAAGACATGGCCAAAGCCAGTTGGAGATGTGAGACTGAAGGTCAGCAGAGAGGTCAGTGCAGGATAGGTAGCTTTGAGAATCATCAGCATAGAGATGATAATTCAAACCTTAGGAGCTGATGAGATCACCAAGTGACATAGTATAGAGGGAAAAGAGAAGACAACTCAGATCTGTTCATGTTGCGTACTCCTCTGCCTCCTCTTCCCTTGCTCTGTAAACTTTTGGAGCTCCCTATTACCTCTTTTGTTGTTCAGTTGTGTTTGACTTTTTGTAACCCCATGCACCATATCATGCTAGTACTGTCCACGAGGTTTTCTTGGCAAGGATGCTGGGGTGCTTTGCCATTTCTTTCTCCAGAGGCAAACAGATTAAGTGACACAGCTGGTAACCGTCTTAAGTCCAGGTTTGAACTCTGGTTTTCCTGACTCCAGGCCTAGTGCTGTATCCACTGTACCACCTGTTACTTAAATATAAACTCTTGGTTAGCATTTAAATCTCTTCACATTGTATTCCCTTCCTATCTTTCCAGTCTTTTTACTCATCATTTCCTTCCTTAAACTCTACAGTGTAGATATGCTCACCTTCTTAGTGTTCCTCACATGTGATAATCCATCTCTTGTTTCCATCTTTTGCATTTTCTATTCCACATGTCAGAAGCGTTATCCCCTCCTCACTTGTGCTTGTTATAATAATCCCTGACTTTCTGTAAGATTTAGCTCATGTACCACTTTCTATAAAAAGGATTTCTTTAACCCAGTTCAGAAATTTGGTCCACATGTTTCAGCACTCCTCACCACCAATAAGAAGCTACCCCAAATTCCAGTTTACAGACTTCATTTATCTTCCTTATAAACTTGTGCTGCACAGGAATGTCAGGAATATACCCAAGAGGACTGGTCTGGCTATATTGTCCTGTGGTATCCTGCAGAATCCACTGTTCTGTTGGAGTGCAACGAGTTCAGCTGTTTCCAGTCTGTCAGCACTTTGTTCTTTTTTTAATTAGAGCACTTTTAAGATATTAATGTAGAGGGAGAGCTGCCAAGCCATTATACAAATGGTCCAGCCCTAAGAGCTACTTGTCTTAATTGTGCTTCCCTGTTGACTTTGAGATTGATTTATGAAGTTACCTTTTTTTACTATAGACTCTAGGGACCAGATATTGAGAGACCATTTTTATGCCTTGTAATATTTTTTTTAGTACCTAAGTGTTAGCAAGAAGATTTAATATTCAATTTACCTCTTGCAGTGCATTTCAATATGTTATAATAATGATGATGGCTGGCATCCTAAAGTTGGCAAACCACTTTTAAGTAATTTCATTTGAGTAGGAGAAGGAGCAATGAGTTTAGTTGGATTCCTGGGTGCAGACTTCAGGTTCTGCCACTTCAAAGCAGTATGACCTAGACCTGAGTTTGAATCCCTCACTAGCTTTGTGGTTCTGGATAAGTCACTTTAATTCTTTGAGTCTTAGTTTCCTCATTCGTAAGATAAATATACTAATGTAAGTCAACAGGCATTTGTATAGTGCTTTTATGCACCTGGCACTGTCCTGAGTGCTGAGGATATAAAAGAAGACAAAAAACACAATCACTGCCCTCAAGGAGCTTATTTTTTAATGGGGGAGGCAACAACTAGGTAGAGGCAAGATGCATGCTGAATGGGGAAAAGCACTTTGGAAACCTTAAAGTGCTCTAAAAATGTGAGTTGTTATGACCTTGGACAGATCACGATCCTTGGAGACCATTTTCTCATCTGTAAGATGGGAAAATTACTATTTGTATTACCTACATCACAGGGCTCATCATCCGGTTTAGCTTTGAGAGGGGTCCATGTCTTGTGAAGCCAAAAAGTAATTTGGAAGTAAAGTGTGAGTATTTTGATAATTTACCCTTTCTGGAGCATGGCTCCTTTATAATTTGCCAAGGAGTTAGTTATCTTTTTTTTTTTTTTTTTTTTTTTTAGTCAGTAAGAGCAGCGTTAGAGCTTGTTATCTCAGGTGCTCCAGTTTTGCCAGGTACAGTTTCTGTGATGCTGTGATGCCTGTGTTTATTTATTTGTTAGTGGTATGATGAAATGGAGAGAGCCCAGCCTTGGCAGTCTGGAGTCTCTTCCTAGCTCAGCCACTAGGAAGCCTTGAGAGACTCATTTCCTCTCTGGCCCTCTTTTTCTTCTCTGTCAAATGAAGTGGAATGGATTAGGTGGGCTCTGAGTTCTTGAGCATAAATCTGAAGCTGAAAGAGACCTTGAAGGCCATTGAGTCAAAATGAGACAGAAGCCTCATTTTTCAGATAAGGAAATTTAAGAGACTTGCTCGAAGTCACATAGGTCATAAGTGTCAGAGGCAGCATTTGAACCTAGAACCTCCTAACCTTAGAGCCAGTGCTGTTTCTATATACTTCCCCCTCCCCCCATCTATGCTCAGTTTTAGGGGAGGAAACTATGTCCCAGAGAGATGAAGTGAGTTGTGCAAAGTGAGTGACATATCTGGTGGCTGACTCCAGGTCTCCTAGCTTAGAAGCCAGTGGTCTCTCTGTTGTGCCCTGTTGACCATCATTAAATTAGAAGGTCATTTGAAGGATCATAGATTTTCAACTAGAAGAGAACTTGGTGATCATCTGGTTCAATTCCTTCTTTTTATAGACAAGGAAACTGAGACCTAGAGATGTTAAGTGATTGTAGTAAGTGACAGAGCCAAAATTTGAACCCAGGCTTTCCTAATCCAAATCCAGGGCACGTTCTTCTGCTTTAGAAGGAACCTGAGGTCTCAAGGACTTGCAGGTGTTTAGGTTGGAGAAGAGAAGTCTTAGGAAGGTCATGATGGCTGTCATCACATATTTGAAGAGCTTTCATGTAATAGAGGGATTTGGGCAGAATCACTGAGTGGAAGCTACAGACTGGATTATAGCTCAATATAAGGAGAAACTTTCCATCCAAAAGTGAAAGGATCTACCTCAAAAGATAGTTGGGTTCCCCATTGTCAGTTTTTATCTGGAGGCTGATTGACTTTTGATCACCTTTCCCTTTTCCCCTGAGATAGGTGGTGCAGTAGTTAGAGTGCTAGGCCTAGAGTCCAGAAGACCTGAGTTTACATTTACTAATTGTGTGACCCTGGGCAGTTCACTTAACCTCTGTTTGCTTCAGTTTCTTCAACTGTAAAATGAAATAAGAACACTATCTGTCTCCCCAGGTTGTTGTGAGGAGCTGGCCCTGGAGTCAGGAGGACCTGAGTTCAAATCTGGCCTCAGACACTTGACACTTAGTAGCTGTGTGACCCTGGGCAAGTCACTGAACCCCAATTGCCTTGCCAAAAAATAGAAAGAAAGAAAAAAGGAAACCCAAATAGTTCAACAAAATCAACCAACATATCAGTGAGCTTTATTATCTAGTGTGTGCTATGTGCAGTACTAAGTGCTGAGGATACAGTCTTGCTACCCAGTACATAGTAGACACTTAATAAATGCTTTTTGATTCATTGATGGATTGAAGTCTTCCCAAGTTTCTCTAAATTCTATGTCTAATGTCTTACGATACATTAATATACTACAGTTCAGCTATTCCTCAATTGAAGGGTCCTTTGTTTCTGATTTCTTGCTTCCACAAAAAATTTATAAATATTTGGTGTATATAAAACCTTTTTATCTATGAGCATTTTAGCCGCTTTCTCCACATAATTCCAAGCTGTTTTCCAGAATAGTTGGACCAAGAAGGATACCCCTGATGTTGGACCATTTACAAGTCTACCAAAGCATGCCTGTCTTCCTGCAGTTTCAACATTTGTCACCTTTGCCCATTTGCTGGGCATAAGCTTGAAATTTCAAATTATTTTAATGTGAATTTCCCTTATAATTAGTGATTTGGAATAGTCTTATGGTTAAGAGTTTGCAGTTCTTTTTAGTACTGTTTTTCATATCTTTTGATAATTTTTCTATTGGAGAATGGCTCTTGGTCTTTCATATTTGTGTTAATTATCACTATGTTTCTTGGATATCAGACCTTTATTGTAGACACTTGATTCAAAGATGTTTTCTCAAGTAGTTATCCTTCTTAACCTGGCTTCATTGATTTTGTTTGTGCAAAACCTTTTCAGTAATGTGTAATTAAAATTGTCTTTTATGTTTTGCAGTTTCCTCTGTGT
This sequence comes from Vombatus ursinus, assembly GCF_900497805.2. NCBI lineage: Eukaryota > Metazoa > Chordata > Mammalia > Diprotodontia > Vombatidae > Vombatus > Vombatus ursinus. The sequence goes on from NW_020954548.1 coordinate 1,789,412, forward strand.
ATTGTTTGGTTAAGCACGTTCTCTTTTACCATACTTGTGAAAGGTACCTCCTAGAAGATTACTTTTCTAGGATGTTGTTTGTAGAAGTGATTCCTTTTCATGAATTGTTTGGATTGAGATGGCCTCTGAGGTCCCAACCCTTAAAATTTTGTTAAATTCATTAAAGATTAATTATATTTTAGGCATTGAGAAAGTAATTTCTTAGAAGAGTTCATGATACATAGTGTTTTTTTTTAATAGTAAGTTTTTATGGATTTCTTTTTTTCATCATCAGGATTTCCCCCAATATCCCTCCTTCTTTGCCTCCCTCTCCATATAACAATATTTTTAAATATAAAAGAAAAATAAAAATATTGCAAAACTGATCAATACATTGAAAAATTCTGAAAATATCTGTGGCACACCAGACTAGTGGACCTCCCATCTCAGCAAAGGGGTGGTTTCTTTTCATGTCATTTTTTTTGAGACATAATTGTTCTTTATAGTGTTGTAACTTACTTTTTTGTGGTTCTTTCTTTTTAAATTGTTGTAGTCTTCTCCATTTATGTTGTCATCCTGCAAATTGTTTTCTTGACTCTGCTTATTTTACTCATCAGTTCATGCAGATCTTTCTGTCTTTCTCTGTATTCATGATAACTGTTATTTCTTACAACACAGTGATGTTAAATACATTAATATACCACAGTTTGTTTAGCCATTCCCCAATTGATATACATCTACTTTCTTTCTTTCTTTCTTTTTTTTTTTGCTAGCACAAAAAAATGCTACTATAAATATTTTAGTACCTGTAGGGACTTTAATCTTATTAATATCCTCCTTAGTATATAAGACTAGAGGTGTAATCTCTTGGTCAAAGGGTATGGGTATTTTAGTCATCTTATTTGCTTAATTCCAAATTACTTTCTTTTTTTTTTTTTTAAAGGCAGTTGGGGTTAAGTGACTTGCCCAGGGTCACGCAGCTAGTAAGTGTCAAGTGCTTGGTCTGAGAGCAGATTTGAACTCGGGTCCTTTTGACTTCAGGGCTGGTGCTGTATCCACTGTGCCACCTAGCTGCCCCTCCAGATTACTTTCTAAGAAGATCATGCAGATTCCCAGCTCCCCCTACAATACACTGGTGGGCCTGTCTTCCCATGACTCCCCTCTGTCCCCACACATACCAACTGTTTTCATCTTTTGTCATCTTTGCCATTTTTTAGTGTTTGAAGTCAGTGATACATAGGGTTTTTATTTAATGAGGAAAACATCAGTACTTGTGTACTTCTCCAAAACTGTTTTGTACTACTACATATGGGTTTGTGGTGACCATTTAATATAGCATTACCTAACTATTTTTGCTTTAGGCACTTATTGTACACCAAGGCCAATTTCTGGATGATCAAGTATCTGTTTTCTTTTAATGTTATTATTTTGGCTTAATGTCACGCTGTAGTACAGAAATCTGAATTCCATTCTCAGATACCTCCATGATTTTCCAAGTTAATTTTTCTGTTCTGTAGCCCTTGACTTCAGTAGACAACACTTAGGGATGACCGGTTCCAGGTTCACGTGTCTGTATGCAAATGCCTAAAGTTTGGGCAACGAACAGGAGGAGCTAGAATTGGACACAAGGAGGCAAATTTAACCTCATAGGTGTGATGATGATGATGATGATGATGAAAATGATAGCATTTATATCGTGCTTTAAGGTTTTCAAAGTGCTTTGCAAATATCATCTCATTTTATTTTCATAACAGCTCTAGGAGGTAGTTTCTTTTATCCACATTTTATAGATGAGGAAACTGAGACAGATGGTGAGGCGACTTGCCCAGGGTCACACAGCTAGTAAACGTTTAAGGCTGGTTTTGAACTCAGGTTTTCCTAACTTCAGTCCCAACACATTGTGCCACCTAACTGCCTGAGAGCTATGACTGGGCCATATCTCTAGATGGATTTGCTTTATTGGAAAGAAACAAATAGGTTAAAAAGGGATGAGATAGTAAAAATTGAGGATTAAGAAGATATGATATATGAGGAAAACTTAGAAATTGGGGAGGAAGCCTGATAGAGAGTATTTGAATGAAGGTCAATGGAAGGGAAAACAGAAGTAATTTTGTTATTTGAGTATACTATAGACCATTTGGATAGAAAGAGGAAATAGATGGGGAGTTTTAGGAGCAGATAAAAAGCCTGAAATAGGCATGATATAGTAGTCAAAGGGAACTTCAGTTATGCGGGCATCTACTTGAGCTCCCTGTCTGCCATAAACAGAGCAGCTAATAACTGTTTGATTTTATTTAGTTTTAATTTTACCATACCAAAAGTGGAGGAACCAATAAGGGAAAAATTTATTCTGGTTCTGATTCTCACTAACAGAAAGGAATTGGTTGCTGGTGTGAAAATGACAAGTCTCCTGGCAGAGGGAAGCAAAGACTTTCCTAGTCCTTAGTCTCACAAGCACCCTAGATTTTAGGAAAGCATATTTGGATTTCAAAAGGTTCAGAGGAAAGATAGGTAGGATCCCCAAGGACTGAAGTGTTCCAGGAGAAGGTTGCCTAGGAGGAATGGGAAACACAAGAATAAAATTCTGAATACACAAGGGGAAGCAATTCTAATAGGAAAAATGGGATTTATCTGGAGAATACATGCAGGAAAAGTCTCTTTGGCAACTGTGTAGAGATAGATTGGAGTGGAGAGACCAGTTAGGCTATTCCAGTACAGGTGAGATGTGATGTGGACCTATCTCAGGATGGTGATTGTATAAAAGGGATGTATTTGAGAGATACTGTGGAGGCAGAATCAACAAGACTTGATGACTTGTTGGAATATTGGGGTTAAAGGGGATGAGTGAAAGTAATGAATCAAGGATGGCTCCCAAATAATGAACTTGTGTGACAGAGAGCGGGAAATAAAGATGAATGGATTGGGGGTATGTGTGTGTCAGTATTATATAGAATGCTGAACCTGGAGTTAGGAAAACCTGAGTTCAAATGTTACCTCAAACACTAGCTGTGTGACTCTGGGCAAGTTACTTAATCCCTCTCTTCCTCAGTTTCCTTATCCATAAAATGAGGATAATAATAGTACCTACCTCACAGGATTATTTTGAACATCAGATGAGTTAACATATGTAAATGATTGGCAGCCTTAAAGTGTCATATAAATGCCAGCTATTATTACCATTATGACTACTATTATTAATGTTTACAGGTAATTCACCCACTGACTTAGATTTTAGAAATGTCAAGAAAATGGAAGCAAGCACAGGCTTATGTAAAGATATCACTCCAAGTGAGTGGTAATGCTCAAAATGAAGAACTATTGAGGGAAGCTAAGGATAATCAATACATGATAGTTTTTGAAGCTACCTTGGGAGAAAATAGAGGACCAGACAAGGGATAAAACCTTTGCTTTGAGGTGGATCAGATGATGGTCACTGACAACAGAAGGAAGACTGAGATATTCAATCAGTTTCTATTTTACTTCTGCCTTCTCTGCTAAGGAAATGAACCTTTGCCATCAAAGTGACGTAAAGGTAGTTGATGCCTATGAGATAGTATGAGGACGCCTTGGTGACCTTTGTTCTGACCACCTGGCCTAATAGGCCTATTCTTGGGAACTGAAAAGACTGGCAGTTGTGACTGTTGAGCACTGTCAGTGATGTTTGAAAGATCACGGAAAATAGGGAGGTGGCCTCAAGATTGGAGAAGTACAGATAGGGTCCCAGCTTTCTAAAAATGAAAGAGAAAGCATGAAAGCTCTACCAGTGAGCCTGACTTTGATTCTTGGGAGAATTCTAGAATGGCTCATTAAATGAATAGTTGATCATCATCTTTGAAGGGAAGTAGTGATTACAAAGATCCATTATGACTCTTGGCCATCTCCACATACTTTCTCCAGCAGGGCCCTAATCTCTCCTTCCTGTTCACCAGAATCTTGAACTCTACCTCTGGAACGATCTTAGGCTCTGGCAGGCTAGCTTTCACTTCTGTTTTTCCTGGAGGCTTACCATGCTGCCCTGAGTATACCTTCCCCCAACATAAAGAGCTCCCTCTTAAGTGTTATTTTCCCCTCTTAGAATGTAAGCTTCTTGAGGGGAGAAATTGCTTTGTTTACTCTTATTTGTATCTTTAGCTTAACATAGAACCTAGTACGTAATAAGCACTTAATAAATGCTTTATCATACCCAAATGCCAAATGCACGTTTACCTAAAAGTCTACTTTACAGAGAACTCACACAAGGCAAGCCTTCACAGAAGGCTTGGTCAGAAGAAGTGGTGCAAGGACACTCTCAAGGTCTCTCTGAAGAACTTTAGTATCAATTGTGAGACATGGGAGAAAAGGAAATGCTGGCATAGGACTGCCCATCATGGTACACCCATATCAGAGAAGGTGATGAGTAAAACAGAATTGCAGTAGCACAAAGGAAATGTGAGATATGCAAATCTAAAGACATCTCCATCCCAAATGTTCAAATGGACTATTTGTGCCTGACCTGTGGTAGAGCCTTCCGAGCTCATATTGAACTTATTAGCCACAGTTGAACACACTGTACCTTGACCCTAACACTGGGGTGTCATTGGTTCTCTTCAAGTACAAAGGATGTACAGTATCTCTCTATCTATAATCAGGAATAGGTCATGCCAGACTAACCTCCTTTCCCTTTTGACAAGATTACTAAAATAGTAGATTAGAGCAATGAGCTTTTAATAAAGTGTCTCATTCTATGGAGAAGATGAAGTAAGATAATCTAGACATGAATACAATTAGATAGATTCAGAACTGATGAGAATGGCCAGATTAAAAGAGTAGTTAGCTGTTAATGGTTTTATATCAGTGTGGTAGGAGGTCTCCAGTGGAATACCTCAGGTATCTGTGCTTGGTCCTGTGCTGTTTAACATTTTTATCAGTGACTTCAATAAAAGCATAAATAGCACACTTACCAGATTTGCAGATGACACAAAACTGGGAAGACTAGCAGACACAGGGAATAACACACACCTTCTCAGATACTTTCCCATCCCAACCACTCTCCTCCTTCCCTGCCCTTCTGCCTTTCCCAGATTCTTTTTATGAGTTGTCTTTCCTCTGTTAGATTGTGAGCTCCTTGAGGGCAGGGACTGTCTTATCCCTTTCTTTTTATCTCCAGTGCTTAGCCCATAGTACATAGCACAGAGAAGGCACTTAATGTTTATTGAATCTGACTCTGCATCTGGATTCAGAAGGTTCTTGACAGGCCAGAACATTAGGCTGAATCTAATAGGATGACATTCATTAGGGATAAATACCAAAAAAAATAAACTTCACAAGTACAAGATGAAGGGAGACATGGTTAGGGAACATTGGTTTTGAAAAAGATCTGGAAACTTTAGTGGACTGAAAGCTTAATAATGAGTCAGCAGTGCTATGTGACTGCCAAAGGTAATGCGTTCCTGAGCTGAATTAAGAGAGGTGTAGCTTTCAGGAATAGGAGGGTTAGACTCTCAATGTATTCTGACTTCATCAGTCAGTCAGCTCTTCCAGAATATTGTGTTCAATTCTGGGTGCTACAGTTTAAGGAGGACATTGATATACTGGAGAGTGTTCAGTGGAGGGCAACCAGGATGATGAAGGGCCTTAAGTCTATGACATATGGAGGATTTGCCAAAGGAAATGGGGGTGGAATTATCCTGGATCAGAGAAAACTCAAGGGGATGTGATAGCTGTCTTCAAGTATTTGAAGGCCTATTATGTAAAGGAGATAATAGGTTTGTTTCTCTTTGGCTTCAGAGTACAGAACCAGGAGTAGTGGGTAGAAGTTACAGAGAGGTCAATTTTGGCTTGATGTCGGAAAAACATTCCTAACAATGAGAATTGTCCATAAGTGTAATGGGATGCCTCCAGAGTAGTGAGTTCTCCCTCCTTGGAGTTCTTCAAGCAGATACTGGATGACCAGTTGTCATGTGTGTTATTGGGAGTGGGAAGAAGAGATTCCTTTTGGCTATGAGATTGGCCTGGATAGCCCATGAATTCTCTTCCAACCCAAATGCTGTGATTCTGGGAAGACTAATCTTCTCTGTTTACAAGTGGTCTTTAAGTCTACTCTATTTAAAGATCTCTAATGATAGTAAATCCACTATTATCTTAGGGGTTCCATATTTAAAGAGCACTGATCTTATTCCTATAATTTCCACCTATTGGTCTTAGTTCTTTCTTCTGGTGCCAAATGGAATAAATATATTCCTTCATCCATTTGCCAACCTTTCACATATTTTGAGATGGTGATTATGTACTTTCTTAGTCTTCTCTGTGGTGAGCTAGGGGGTGCAGTGGATAGAGTACTGGGCTTGGAATCAGGAAGACTCATCTTCCTCAAAATCCACCCTCAGGCTCTCACTAGTTGTGTGACCCCGGGCAAGTCATTTAACCCGGTTTGCCTCAGTTTCCTCATCTGTCCAGTGAGTTGGAGAAGGAAATGGTAAACCTCTCCAGTGTCTTTGCCAAGAAGGCCCCAAATGAGTCACGAAGAGTCAGACATGGCTGAAACGGCTCAACAACAAGAAGTCTTCTTTATCTGGGCTAAGTATCCTTAGTTTCTTAGGTCTTTTAACTGAATGTCAGTGAATCCTCATTCAGTACCTTTACAAAATACAGAAAAAAATCAGAACATAAATCATATTGCCCTCTTAGCACCTTTTCAGTGCTATTCAGAAGTTAAACCAAATGGTTCATGCACTCTTAAGAATTTATAATGTAATTTATACATTTATGAATGAAGAATTTAAGTTTTATTAATTTGGTGACCTGTAAGATGGTAAAAAACTACAACCTCCACCAGAATAGAAATAAGGAAAAATAAGTGAATTGTGGTCCCCTTGCAAATTTCCCCATCTTATTCTTGTGAATAATTTCATAGATAGGTGGGCTCCTAAGGGGGAGGTGTCTTGTCTTGCCTCCCTCACTAGCCTCCCACAGGACTATAGGTTTCTATTAAGTAAGTCTTCTTAACTAAGAAATGGAGTGTATCTACTTTACCTTGTGTAGCACAATAAGATTCAGAAATTTGATGATTTGAGATAGCTAGTACACTGCACATTCCTTACGAGGCAAAATTTACTCCAAATAAAGATTATTCATGTGACTTCATAAACTGATTTTGGCCTCTTAGAAATGGCATACTCATTTATTAGTTCACATTAGATCTATAAGCTATTCTAGTGGAATAAAAGCTCTGGCAAGTCCTTTGAAATTGGAGGAGCCTTGAATGCAGACTCCATAACCAATTTTGTATCTGATGTTCAGGGACCAGCCTATGTTCTGAGAAGCTCATCACCAGAAAGTCTGCCTCTAAGTTTCTTGGCCACAAGACTTCATGGAGCCTGTTGGTTGAGGCATAGAAGGGAATACTCAGAGGAAAATCACATAATCTTTCAGAGTAACAAAGGGTATACATTTTAAATGTTCATTCTAGGGAATTCATTGGCAAACTTAATGATCTAATTCCTTACTAGGCTTCCTGCTTCCAGTCTGTTCTCTTTCCAACCCACCCTCTACATCGTGCCTAAGTAATATTTCTAATTTATGACTGTGACACTTACACAGAAATGTTATTGCTGGAACTTGCTTGAATTTAAGGCCCTGGTTTTGGTGTTCAAGGACCTCTACAATCTGTCTTTCTGTGTCACCTGTATAAGTGCCCAGCCTTGCCTTATGTTCCTTCACTCATTCTAGGGGCAGTGTGATTTAATAGAAAGAGCACTGAGTTCAGATCCCACCCCTGCTACTTACTGCTTACCTGTATGAGCTTGCTTAGGTAATTTACTTCTCTGGGTTTCTCTCTTTATCTCTAAAATCAAGAGGTAGGACTAGAATTGAAAGGTTCCCAAAGTGGGTAATTCCACGCTTGGAATGCGCTGGAATGATCCAGGGTGGGGCAGTAGTAGCCTTGGGTGCAATTGTACACTTAATATAGACTTCTTTCCTGGTTTGTAAGATTTCCGGGGGAGGGAGGGCACAGAGTAATTTTTTTTTTTTTTAAAGGAGTGATAGGGACAGCTAGGTGGTGCAGTACATAGAGCACTGGCCCTGGAGTCAGGAGGACCTGAGTTCAAATCTGGCTTCAGACCCTTGACACTAGCTGTGTGACCCAGGGCAAGTCACTTAACCCCATTGCCTAGCCAAAAAAAAAAAAAAAAGAAAGAAAGAAAGAAAAAGGGGCAATAGGCCAAACAAGTTTGGGAACCTATGGACTAGATGAATAGTCCTTTCTAATTTTCACTTTTACTTTTGGTCCTGATTTATAGATTCATTGGTATAAGGAATTCCCAGAAAGGAAAACTACCTCCACAGATGAAGATCAGCAACTTATCTGTTAGTTAGAGTCTTAGAGAGTTGCTTGGCACACTGAAAAGTTAACCGGGAAATTGCCCATATTCACCCAGCTAGTATTGTCAGAGGTAGGATTTGAACCGAAGTCTTTTGACTACTTAGTCTGTATGCCATGTTGCCTGTCTAAACTCCTGGGTAATACTGGACAATATTGCAGAGTTGATCTAAAAAAGCAACTACACGATATAAGATGGGAAAGACATGGCTCAGCAAGATTGTATGAAAGAGTTGTGAAGGTGTTTCTAAGTTCAGTTCAAGTCATCAGTGTGCAAAGCAGCCAGTAGAGCTGATGTGATCATGGGCTACATTAAAGAAATCAGAGCATCTAGAATAAGGAAGACCATTGTCCTGTTGTGCTCTTGCCTGGTCAGAACACATCTTAGATATTGTGTTTTGTTCCAGGGGCCACATCTTAGGAATGATACTAATTAGGTGCTTAGCATATAGAGGGGCCATGACACTGTGCTGTTAGAGGGTCTGTGACTGTTTAACAGGAAGAAAAGACCACTGAGGCGAAGTTTAGTGGTGCATGTATGTGAGGGTTCGATTTATTCAGCTTTACCCCAAAGGGCTGAGGTAGCCACAATGGTTTGAAGTTTAGGGGAGGAAAATTTAGTCTCAAAGACAGGAAATCTTTATAACAATTAATTGGCATTATCTAAAGTGGAATGGGCTGCCTCATGATAAATAATGAGCTCCTTCTCATTGGAAGAGTTCAAATGGAGGTTGAATTTCATTCAGGAATAGGTTGGCCTAGATCATAGGTGACTTGAGGTTCCCTCCAACTTTATGATTTTGTGAACAGGGACAAGTTCAGACCACTTTGGTGGTACCTTTTACCTAGCTTAATGTTATGCATGTATTAGATCCTTAATGTTTATTGAATTGATTGGAATTTATTTCACCAATGTTTTGTTTATTGTAGGATGAAACAGGTGCCTATTTAATAGACAGAGATCCCACCTATTTTGGGCCAGTCCTGAACTATTTGAGACATGGAAAACTGGTTATTAATAAGGACCTCGCAGAGGAGGGTAAGTTGAACACTTTGTGCTTCATGTTTCCCTTGATGAAATAAGGTCAGAGTGACTGGGGTCCTCATAATGTTTCTAAGACAAAAATGCTAATTAATACCCTGCTTCCTGGAAGGGAAGGGTCTTTTAGACTAGGCCAGGCACTCACATCTCAGACTTTGCATCCTTCTCTGTCTATCAGAATAATATGGTGATGCCAGATTGAAGTTCTTCTTGCGAGGGTTTAAAATATGGTAGTAGTAGTTCTTAGCATGAACTGATAATGAGTAGGTTGTTTCAATTCACTTTTTGTTTTGTTTTTGTTTTTTTTGTTTTTTTGTTTTTTTTAGGCAATTGGGGTTAAGTGACTTGCCCAGGATCACACAGCTAGTAAGTGTCAAGTGTTTGGTCTGAGGCCGGATTTGAACTCAGGTACTCCTGACTTCAGAGCTGGTGCTCTATCCACTGCGCCACCTAGCTGCCCCCTCAATTCGCTTTTTGATTTGAAATTCGTAACCTTGGTGGTAGACATACTCTTGTTCTTAAATATAAGTAAGTTAAGATAGAGTCTGGAATCTTAGTACTTTGAACAAGTGAATGATTTTTCAGATAATAACAGCTTACATTCATGTAGGTTTCCAAAGTACCTTTCTGAATTAAATGTTCCAGATCATTTGAAATAGGAATATACTTTTAAATTCTGTTTAGATTTCTTCAACCAGGAATGCTTATGATCATGGTTTGACCTCAGTTAATTTCAGAGTCCATATTAAAAAGTAGTGGTTCTAGAAGTTTGTTTGGAAAGAGAGAGCTCCTATGCCATTTCATAGATTCTTTGGATAAAAATAGATAATGAAGACATCATACTTAGATACTGTATTTGACCCGCATTTCCTGACTGGTTTGAAAGAAATGTTTGCAAGTGGCAGAAGACACTTTGAATGTCTGTGACAGCACGAATGTTTGATACCACCACTAAGAAGAAGAAATTATAAATCAAACTATATGTTTGCAAGTGTAGTGTAGTGTTTAAATGCTATTTAAATAGACTAATATTTAACTTAGGAAAAATACTGGCAGGTATGTCTCAGGATGGTTCAAGTTTTCAGGTTCTATCTCTTTGCTTTATATAGTGCTTTCCACGTATTAGACAATTAATGGTTGAAGATAACTCCTAGCTTTACCAATTTCTTTACTTCATCTTTCTTTATCATACAGCTAAAATGTTTACCAGTCCATTTATATTTTAGGTCTCACCTTATCCTCTTCTCCTGTTTCTAAGCCCACCAGTCATGTTTTTTTATCTTTTTACGATATGATTCATACTCAGAACTGCTTCCTAGTAGTTAACATTTATCAATTTCTGTTCTTCATTTCAAGATATGCCTCCAAGAAGCTTGTTGTGCACAGCAAGCCTGTAACATTTCATTGTCCATGTATACATTGTATTTGTTTCTCTCTTTGAGTGATTATTGCTTTAGGAACAAATTCTGGTGTTTTATAGACTACTAATTTATGGTGTCTTTGCATCGTGTCTGTGGGTCTCTACACTTTCGGACTTGAATTAACTAATAAATAATAGTCATCATTACAATTATTATAAATGCTTTATTACTTTGGTTCTGTGATTTTCTTGTATTTCCTCTACTAATGAAGATCACAGCCACTTTATTCCTACTTACTCTGTCATTTTTGTCTGTGTTTTCCCATAAATCATCCATAGGGGAACTTCCCAGTATACTGGGGGCTGACTTCTTTTTTGTGTTCTATACCAATAATAGTGATATCTTGGGTTACTATACAGTGCCATATAATTACAAAGCAATATGGTTTAGTACAGAGATGAGGAACCTGTGGCCTCAAGGCTACATGTGGCCCTCTAGGTCCTCAAGTGTGGCCCTTTGACTGAATCCAAACTTCACAGAACAAATCCTTTTATTAAGGGGAAATCTGTAAGATGGGGAAAATGCTTGCATTATTGTGAGGACATCACCTTGTAAAACATAAAGTGTATAAATATCAGTTACTTTGTACCCTTGAGTTGTCTCATTGATCCCCACAACAACTCTCTGTAGTAGGAAGTGCAGCCATTTACAGATATGGAAATTGAGACTGAGAGTAACAAAGCTGTAAGTGGTAGCATCAGGACTTGGCCAGGTCTTTTGATCTTAGTTCCAAGGGTCTTTCCTGTGTAATGTGTTACCTTACCCTAGCTAATGGCAACCATGGTTGCCTTGGAAACCAGATCCTCTATACATAGATCAAACTCAATCCCAACCCTTGCTGACCAGCTTTGTAACTCAGCCTTGGAGGTGATCACCTCAGATTGTGAGGCCTTTCCTATTGAGATGGCCTAAAAGGACAACTTGTAATACTCTTGTTATTCTGTCTTCATTCTTCCCAGCAGTGATACTTAGACTCTGTAGCTACAATCGATTTCTTTGGGAGGATAAACCTTTTCAGTTCTAAAGCTTTTGTGATATTTCTAGTAATGTTTTCTTTAATTTGGAAAACCCTTGATGTTATAGTATCTCTTCTAAACAAAGATCTTTTAAAGACATTGTCAAAATGGATGTTTCTGAGCAAAAGACTCCCTTTAGTTTAGGGTGTTCATTTGGGAATTATAATGGCTCTTTCTGAGTGTCTTATATGTGAACCAATTGGGGTTTATTATTATTTAAATTAAATATAGCTTGCCCTTTTTGAACTGAAGAATGGGGGGGAACATCCGTTTCTTTAACAAATGACAAAACCCGCCAACAACAAAATGCCACTTCATTCATAGCCAAGTGAAAGGTGTAATGAAAAACCATTTGAAAATTGTAGAGTGCTGTACAAAGTAGATCCATAACAATGGGATGGTCCCAAATCTGAAACATACTGACTGTGTGACACTGAGCCAATCATTTAACCTCTTAGTGCCCTGGGCAGCCTTCTAGATTTGTGGAACAGCTGATGCTCTATTTCTGTTGGTTGAGGGAGCTCACTTTAATACCAGCATCATGGGTTAGGATACAAACTCTAGACTATGTTTCAGTACTGATTACCTGGTAGATGATTTGAATTTCCTTCCACAGGCAGGCAAAACTTAAAGATTTGTGGTATCTGTTGTTTGCCTGCCCCTCCCCTCCAGCAGAATGTAAGTTCCTTGCAGTGTGGGAAGAGTTCATTTTTGTCTCTGTGTCACTAGTGGGTGGAACAGTGGCCTGCACATAGTAGGTGCTTAACTATTGTTGAATTTGAGGATTGTTCCATTCAGTATTGTTTATGTTGACAATGATAAGTACTGTGAGAGTGATGGGAGTTCAAATTTCTTTAGTGCTTTACAACTTAAAAATCATATTCTGTGTAGCTGCCCAGGGAAATAGGAAGTACAGACTTTATTATTCTCTTTATTATTCTGGCCTTAAATCAGGTATTCAGATTGCCTGTCACTCAAATGTCTGCATTCTGAAGAATGTGTATGAATTGTTTTGCTATTCTTTGATGATCTATAAGAAACTACTTAGTCTATTTTGTACAGTCCTTCTGGACATGGTTTGAAGTTTCCTTTAAGGTAGAGAGACTCCAAATGGAGGAAAAGTCAAGGGATGGGAAGAGCTGTTTCCTCAAAGGAAAATTGATTTTTATTAAAAGAAACGTCAACCAAGAATGGCCTCCAAGGAGTCGTTTCATTTTCTTTTCTAAAAACAATTTATGAACTTCATGCATAGTTCCTTAAAAAATGACTTTTTTTTTTAATCTCACACCAGGAGTGCTGGAGGAAGCTGAATTTTATAACATCACTTCACTAATAAAACTTGTAAAGGACAAAATTAGAGAACGAGACAGCAAAACATCACAGGTGAGGCTGCTGACTAATCTAATCTGTCTTTGTACTCCCGAGGTAAGACATCAATATGATTCACTCTTTTCTGGTCTCCAGTGATTTTGGGCAGACCTACTTTAGGTCCTGCCTTCAATAGTGAGGCCTGTGGATTGTGGCTGTACAAGTTTTAAAATGTTTCTTTCCACTCTTCAGTCATTCCAGTCCCTGATGAACCAGTCCACCAAACCCTTTGTGACATCGTCATCATCACTCTTTTTCTTTTGAGAGAGCCTTCTAGCTCACATGTGAACACGCCACATATTGGATGTTTGGGAAGGGAAATCTTCACTGCTATTTTTCTTCATAGAATTGTTCCAGAGATCACAAAAAAAGTGGCAAAACTGATGGAAAAAAAATGGTCTGCATGTTTAGATGGCAGAAAAATGCTATGTATTACAGCTATTTTTCTTGTACTTTGGGATTTATTTAGTGTCTATTTATATATATATATATATATATATGTGCTGGGCACTGGAAGGAGGAGGGGTGGGGAAAGGAATGGTCATTTATTAAGTGCTTTCTGTGTGCCAGGCACTGTGCCAAAGGTTTTACAAATATTATCTCATTTGATCTTCATGACATTGCTGAGAGGTAGGTACTGTGATGATCTCTATTTTACAGTTGAGGCAAACAGAAGTTAAGCTGTTCAGAATCTGAGGCTTAAATAAGTACACTTGTAATACAAAATAAATACAAGGTAATTTAGGAGGGAGGGTACTTAGTAGTTGACCAGGAAAGGCTTTGTGTAAAAGGAAGTACTAGACTAGGGCTGAGTCTTGAAGGAAGTTAGTGATTCTGTGAGACAGATGAGGACAAAGCCTTTCTGGCCTTGGGACAGGCAGTGCAGAGGCCCAGGTAGGACACGGAGTAGTCTGAAGAAGGAATGGCAAGAAGGAAAGGGGAGTCATGTAGAATGAGGAGTTTATATCTAATCCTAGAGGCAGAAGGGAGTCATTGGAGTGTGAGTAAAGGAGTTACACCTGTGCTTAAGGCAAATCACTGGCTGCTGTGTGGGGGATGGAGTGGAGTGGGGAGATGCTTGAGGCAAAGAAACTGATTAGGAGGCTATTTTAATAGTCCAGGTGAGAGCTGAGGATGACCTGTGTGAATAATGAGAAAGAGATTTTGTGGCAAGATTTGCCATACAACCCTGAGGTTTCACCTTGTACTCTGCAAACTGGCAAAGGTGACAGAAGATGGAAGTTGTCAGCATTGGAGGAGTTATGGAAAGATAGCCATAGTAATACATTTTTAGTGGAGCTGTGAATTGGTCCAAACATTCTGGAAAGCAGTTAGGAATTATGCAAAGAAATGACTGAAGTGTCTATACGTTTTGAGCCAGAGACATAGGCATGTACCCCAAGGAGGTCAGTGACAAAATGGAAGGCCCCCATATATACCAAATTATTTATAACAGCACTTTTGATAGCAAAAAACTAGAAACAAAATAGAACCCCATTGATTGGGGAAGGACTAAAGAAATTATGGTATGTGAATGTAACGGAATATTTTTGTCGTGTAAGAAATGATAAACATGAATACAAAGACTTTGATGAACTGACTTAAAATATAGTAAGTAGAACAGGAAATCATGCATACAATGACTACAACAATGTAAACGGAAAGAACAACCAAAAACCAGTCAAAATTGAATGCTGTCAAATTAATAATATCCAAGTTTGGTATCAAAGAAGAGCTATGAGAAAGCATCTTTTCTGTGCTTCTCTCTCCTCTCTCTGTGGGGGCCCCCCCCCCCCCCCGCCAGCTCCCCTCTTTGCCAAAATTGGTTAGTTTTGCTCAACTTTTTTTCTTCCTCTTATTTTTTTTATTATAAGAGATGACTCCCTGGTAGGGGGTGGAGGGAGGGATACAGTGGGAAACGTAAGTGACACAAAAATAAAAAAGAGCAGGATTTGGTAACTAGTTCATTGGGTTTATGGAGTGAGGGATAGTGAGGAATTGAGAATAATGTCAGGATTGTGAACCTGGGAGACTGCAGGCATAGTGGTGCCTTCAACACAAATATGAAATTTTGGACCAGTGGTGGGTTAGGAGCATATATTTATAGTAGACACAGGTAGCTCAATTGTATGACTTTTTCAAGTTGCTGCTGCTTTTTTTTTTTCTTTTTAAAATTTTTGAGTTCCAAATTCTCTTCTTCATACCCTCCCCCACCCATTGAGAAGGCAAGAAATGTGATACCCATTATACATATGAAGTTATGCAAAACATTTCAACATTAGCCATGTTGTTAAAAAAAAAAAAGAGAGAGAGAGAGAGAGGAAAAAAAATATGCTTCAGTCTGCACTCAGAGTCCATCAATTTTCTCTCTGGAGGTGGATAGCATTCTTCATCACGAGTGCTTTGAAATTATCACGGATCATTGAATTGATCAGAGTTGCTAAGCTGTCCAGCTCCTTTTAATAGTAGGTAAGTAGGAGTGTGATCTGGTAAAATATGAGTAGCAATAGGCCAAGGGCACAAGGGATTCAAAGGTTGAGGAGGACAGTGTGTAGTCCTACCAATTAACAGTAGGATTGAGATTTGGAAAGGAGAACAATGAAGTCAGAGCAGGGATAATCCCTACTGAGGAGTAGAAGGATTGGAGGTCACAGTGGGGTGTTTAGGGGGAAGCATAAAGAGAGAATGATAGGTTAGGATCAAGTAGAGCATTTTTGATCATGGAAGTGGAACACTTGCGGTTGATGGTGACATGTAGGGTATGATCATCTCTCTATGACAAGTAGAGCAGAGGAAATAGGTCATAGGATTTGAGGAAAGTGGAAAGCTGCGGCTTTTGGGGGAGCATGAGCATGAATATTGAGGTAATCTGTTATAAGGGTAGGATTTGGGGAGGAGAGGAAGGCAGTGAACCAGTCACATATAGAATGACCCAGTCAGTGACAGGTACAAGACGGCTATCATGGTTTGTATACTGATACATTTTGTTAGAGTGCTCTTAAAGGAGGAGAGGTTCCTGAGCGATCACAGCAGAGGCATGATATGAACATTGACCCAAACTAGTAGAGACTCCCTGGCTGTCCATTAAGTAGGTATTTTTGTGCCAAGCTCTATCCCTGCATCTTTTAATGCACCGAAACCATTAGGCTTTGTTCCTGAGCCCGGAAGTTTTACCGTTGAAAGCACAGCTGATCCCTTCCCATCTAGCCAATTCAAGCTCTGCTATTAGCCAGGGCCTTCACAGTGCAGTGGCTGCCAGCTCATTTCCTTAAAGTCACCACTGTTATAGTGGAGTCGGAATCATCTTTTAAAAAAACCACAACAAAACTACCAAAAACCCTTCCATTGCTTTCCAGCTGTTCTCTGATTTTCCATTCATAATGCTACTGGTATGTCCATATATAATTATCAAACCACTCAGGTGAAAGTTTTTTAATGGAGTTAAGTGACTTGCCCAGGTTCATACAGCTAGTAAGTGTTATGTGTCTGAGGCCGCATTTGAACTCGGTGCTCCTGAATCCAGAGCCGGTGCTCTAGCTGTCCCAGGTGAAAGCTTTTTTGACCATTCTTGACAGTGTCACATCCCATGAACTATTATTTCTCAGGAAAACTACATTGTTGTGATTTTGAAGGAACAAGAATGGGATATCATTAGAAATATTTCCCTGTAATTCCCAAGTCAGACCCTCCCACTTCCCCCCATACCCTTCAAAAGAGAGAAGACAGTTTTTCACTCACATCTCCTAGAGGTTCCTTTCATTTTACCTGATGTTTTGTGGTATTTCTATGGACATGGACTAATTTCTGTCTCCCTGGCCTCCAGATGTGTCCATTTTTTTCCGTCTCATTTTTTAATTTTTTTATATTTAACCTTTAGTTTACTTCCCACTCCATACACACTGCCACCTTTCACTTTCATGCTATTTAAATATTTGTGGGAAGATCCAGCAATCAGAGCTGGAAGGAACCTTTCGGGTTATCCAACTTCTTCATTTGACTGAAAAGGAAACTGAAGTCTCCGCAGGAGAAGCAGCTTGCCAAGGTTACACAATGAGTCTGCCATCTTTGGAATCTCACTCCGTACGGTACTTTTTTCCCATCAAGTGTAAAGTTTACTCTACCTGAGAAAACTTAATATATACAAAATCCCTGTTCGTGAATAGCTGCTACCACCTTAACCCTAATCCCTGTTCCCATACATCTCTGTTGTAGCAGCATTGTTACCTTGTTTGCCTTGAAAGCCTCCATCCTTTCTCCTTTGAAAGCCCTTACCTGTCAGTAAGCTTAGCTTTTGGAAAACTTACCCACCTATCTCACGCCACCTCTGGCCTCTGTGCTTATTCTGCCCCTGTCATACTCAATGGTATCAGGAACCCTGTTTCCCATTGTCTTTTCTTATGCTGCTCCTTTTACTCTCCCTCCCCCATGGATCTCATGTTATCCTAGAAGCCATTGAATCTTCCATTCTGACCACCAGAACCCTCTCCTTTCCTTCACAGGACTCTGGAGGGCACCATGGCTATATAGAGGAAGGAAAGAGGAAGAATCCTTATTGCTTGTTTGGACGGGGCTTTTGTGGGGTGTAAAGATGGGGGTAGCTGTATGGTTGGCATTGTCAGTTAAAAAAACTTAGGAAAAATATTGTGTTCATCCTATA
The DNA here is from genome assembly GCF_900497805.2 of Vombatus ursinus. Taxonomy (NCBI): domain Eukaryota; kingdom Metazoa; phylum Chordata; class Mammalia; order Diprotodontia; family Vombatidae; genus Vombatus; species Vombatus ursinus. Next base: position 1,807,254 of record NW_020954548.1, read on the forward strand.
GCTCAGTTGCATTATGGGTAAGATAAGACTTTTGTGGACTGATCTGGGAAACTACCCTTCATGGCATTGTTTCTAGAGAAACTGTTTCCTGAGTTTCTGGATATATAACTGGATTAGAAATGAACATTTGGCATATAATCCATTGGTAAATTGGGGACTAGCTCAGAGTACCATGAACTATTGGGGAAAAAAGATGCTCTAGAAATCTAACTCACTGATATCATTATAAAAGCAATACCAGGGTTACTTTTCAGCCACAGGATCTTTCTCACTTTCTATTTCCTTCAGAATGCTGTTATTGTAAAAGTATGTTGCTTATTTTTTAAAATGCACATTCATATGAATATGTATGAGATAATGAATATGTAATTTTGTACATATGTCTTCTTCCACAAGTTTTTATTTTTTCTTTTTTTCCTATTCTACCATTCTTTAGGAGATAAATTTATTTTCAAAAGGAGGCCATCGTCATTATTTCTAGTTAATTGGGCTAAGCTCATTTAGGTTTTCCCCCCTTTTTCTTTCCCATTTATTTCCTTACACATTAAGAGACCCTGTTTGTATTGTAATTAGACAGGACCTCAATATAAGAATCAGTGAAAATGAGAAGATAGAATACAGGTACTGTATATAGCAACAAAGAATTTAGCCATCATGAATTCTTTTTTGTTAGGCAACTCTCAGGTTGAAGTCCTTATTTGAGAAGCTGTGATACCTTGAAGCAGGTGATTCTAGTTGCTAGCTCTTAGGGGTCCTTAATGTGACAACCAGAAGCTCAGTGAGCCCTTCTCATGGGACATCCAGGATGGGCTAGTTTTGCTAACCCACTGGTCATTCCATTCTTCTATTCTGATTTTCAATAGGAATCCACAGCATGAGGACAGATTAGATTTCCTGGTTATGGCATTTCCCACTAGTAAGAGCGAAATACTCCTGGCCTGGCCTGGCCTGGCCTGGTCACATAAAGAGGAATGCATTTCTATAGTAGCTAGTAGTCATTATACTTTGAATTATGCTTATACCTGGAGTTCATAGCTAATTACTAGAGAACTAATTCACAAAAAAAAAAAGTTTTTCCATACTAACTTTTTGTGTCTTTAAAAAATAAAAAGCTATGTTGGAACATAGGAAAGGATCAGTGTATCCATAATTCCCTGAGACTTGACATTTTTTAAAATGGTAGGAATAAAGTATATTGATTGCTAACATTATATGAATGAATGAAGCATTTATTAAGCACCTGCTATATGCAAATTACTTTGCCAAGTACTGGGGATAGAAATCAAAAAGCAAGACATTTGCTGCTCTCAAGAAACTCACATTCTGATGGAGGAGAGTACATATTTGGAAGATTTCTAAGGTCTTAATAATTGAATTCTTTATTGGCAATTTCAAAGGATTATTTACCTGATAATTTTCTCTCTGGAACTAAAATAAACTTGAGTGCTTATGTGATCATTTCCAGCTGCAGAAGCCCTATGAATTTGGAAACATTGTTTTTTTTTTATTTTGAAATGACTGGGTAGAAACATTTTCAAAGGAGAAATAAGAGAGTAGAAAGAAAAGCCACCATCACTAATATTACTTCTGATCTTGTGAATCCATTCCTTTTATTCTCACCTCAGCGTTGTATTTCAGCAGGCCCCCAAGATACCACGGCAACCCGAGTTTAAACTTCGTTGCCCAACCTCTGTTGTTTGCAGATACCAGGTAGAAGAAATGGTGCCTCCTGATGATTGTGGGGTGTCCAAGTCTTTTGAATACATGGCATTTTTCTTTGCTAGGTGCCAGCCAAGCATGTCTACAGAGTGCTTCAGTGTCAAGAGGAAGAGCTCACCCAAATGGTTTCAACCATGTCTGATGGCTGGAAGTTTGAGCAGGTAAAGAGGAATGTTGGAGAGGGTGGAGCTTACTCTTCTTTTTCTTAATGTGACAGAATTGGAGTGGTTTGGATTATCTGTAATGCTGTTTTATACTGTGGATTTTTCTAAACTCTCATTGCAAAGGTATTATGTTTTAATGGCTGGTGGCTCAGGGGACTGGTAATGGAATATTCCACCTCCGATGTCCTCATTACTGCTTTAATGATTCCTGGCAATGAGGTGTATCTTAAGGTTCAGGTGCCTTAAGCCAGCAAGTAGAGAATTAAAACAAAACAAAACAAACACCTTTACTGTCTGTCCCAGTTGAATTAGCCACAGAAATCAGAAATGGGGAAAAACTGTTGCCTTTCAATTTAGGGAACTCTCATCCTTTTTTGTTGCTGCAGTATCTTTGTAAGCTCCTTTCTTAATGTGCCGATTTCAAAGCATTTGTGTTCTCCCTTTCTGCTTCTCCATAATCTGTTCCATTCTTAGTAATGCCCCCTTAATGGAAATGAAATAAACTATGATGGCTTCTTCCCCAGTTGGTCTCTCCTTTCCCCTTTCTTCTCCCTTTCCTCTTTTCTCTGCCCTTCCCTCTCTTTTCGCTTCCCCTTCCTTCTGCCTTTCCCCCAAAGGAACAGTGTGCTGAATTTTGATGACTTCAGCTATGGGAGTTGGGGGGAATGCTTTTTGCTTTGGTTTTCTTCCATTCTTTTATGTCCTTGGTATAAGTCAAATACCCTTCCTTCTTTGTCTTTACTTTCTTGTTGTCACTGAATATTTTGCTGTCTTCTTTATTAGTAAAATTAGTTCGCCAAATAAGTCACTATGTGCTACTCTCTTCCCCTTTTATTTGTTCTGCTAAAAATTGTTTCTTTGGATTTTCACTTTTTATATACCAGCTCCATATTTTTTCCTTGCCTTTCCTTCTCATCCTAGATTGTTTCCATGCATCAGATTGTGATGATTTGTCATTATTTCCTTTATTATTTGCATAGTCTTCAATAATTTTTTTTATCCATATGCTTGCTTGTTGCTTCTGAGATTGCAATTTTTTTTTATGATTCTATAATTTCTATTTCCATTTTTTATGCAGAGAAACCAAGATACTCAATTTTAAGTGATTCCCCTTTCCCCGCCAAAGAGCTATTGGTTACATAGGAAAAAAATCATGGTCTTCCCTTACAGCTCTCAATGACCTATCTTTCAGTTCAATTCCATAGCTATTTATTGAATGCCTATTATAAATAAGACACTGGACTGGGCATCCATGGTAGTGAGGATGGAACTACCTGCCTCAGATAGATGACAGTCTAGTGTTGGGGGGGTGTTTTTTGGGGGTTCAGGAAGACCATCCTATTGATAATTTCTTTTAGGTACTCTTTTGTGTCTTAAAGTAGTCTGGTCCTGTGTTATTACAACTCCTGCAGGCTATGTTTTCCTGCTTACATTGCCCAGGAAGAAGAAAGTTGTTGGTTTCCCACAGCATCTTTCCTAGTTAAGGGATAATTTATCCCCAAGTCATTTGAAGTAATTGATCATATTTGTAGAGTGCTCTGATTTGCCATTAAAATCAAACTTGGGGAAGGGGAACAAAGGCCAATAGAACTTATTTTTCTGACTGTCTTCCCATTGTAGTGTTATACAAAGGGTTTGCACACACTGAAATACCATTGGAATCCTTGTTCTGGGAAATTTTGCATGTTCATGACCATGGAGAAGGATGTGGGTCACAGAGGTTGACAATACCTTTTGTGACACAGGGGACATTGAATGCTATAGCGTCACCAAGATTTCTGTTTGTGTTTTGCTCTGATTGGTTGTTGCAGCTTGTCAGTATAGGTCCTGCCTTTGGCTATGGCCGGCACCACCAGTCAGAGTTTCTGCTGATAGTGTCTCGGGAAGTGACAGGGGAGGAGACACGTTTCCAGAAATGCTGCAGTGAGGTGTGTCCCACCATTCCACCCCCTACCAAGCCCATCTTGCCACAACCTGCATGAATGAATGCCTTGCATTTAATTTTTTTTTTTTTTTTTTTTTGCTGCTTCCAGGTTACACAGCTTCCTTAGGTGCATTGGCTTCTTATCACTTTCTTTTAGTCTGTGGGATTTAATGGTACCCTACAAATGTTCATCTCATAAAGGAAAAGAAAAGGCCTTTTAGAGAATGAAAATCTTAGGAATCCAAGTTCTGCATGTTACTTAACCTTATTGTGTTTCTTCTCTCAGACTGTGACTTTGTGTAGCTTTTGCTGCACGGTGAGTACATGATCATAGAATCAGAGGTAAAAGGGACTTCTAACCCCACCCTGAAGCGGGATAACAACAATAACTGTAACAACAACAACTGAATTTATGTAGTATTGTAAGGTTTGCTAAGTACCTTTAAAAAGTCCTATTTGATCCTTACAACAAGGCTGTGAGGTATTGCAGATGTTATTCCCAGCTTACAAGAAGTCACATGACTTGCCCATGGATCTATATCTAGGAAGTATCGTGGGCAGAGACTTGAACCTCGTTCTCTCTTGACACACACATCGGTCACTCTTCCATCGATACCACACCAGCCTCCCCATTTAAAGAACCTCAGTGACAGAGTAGTAAGTTCCTCCTTTCTGAAGAGGGGTTCATTTGAAGCTGGTTGGTTGACCTCTTGTCCTGGTTGTTGTAGAGGGCCTTCCTGCTCAGGTACTGGTTGGACCGGATGATCATCATGTAAACAGTGATGCTTGAAAGAAGGTGATGAGGCCGAAAGTGTTAGTTGGGTGGGAGAGCAGTTGATTCTTCTTCAAGTTAATTCCCATAAAAATTCATTTTATGCCTCTCAAAGTTAGCTTATTGCTAACTCCGGTTCTCTAAATCTAGTCTAGGCATTTGTCACAGCATCTTCTAGTCGGTTCTCCATTCTCCAGCAGATTTTTATTTGTTTTGAGCTGTTTGTAGTTCAAGACTGATTCTTATGTATAATAACCAAGTATAGTAATCCAGGAATAGGATGCATAATTGAAATCCATCAATAATCTAAAAACATCAGTTTAGTCAAACTGGATTAAAAGGTTGAAGACCTGAAGGAAACTTTAATTGCCTTTGTCTGTGGTTTGACAAAGCTTCAGATTTTTTCCTGGATTTTTATTATTTGTGAAGAAACCTATGGCAATTCACACAGAGTGATTATCTTAAATTTTTTGCTTAGCTAGGACTGAAACCCAGGTTGAATGACTCCAAAACCATTGCTGCGTCTGTTGTGCTGCCCTATGTTTCTGGGCACCTAACCTCTTCAACCATATTGAAGCTAGAATGTAATGAACAGTTGAAGGCTTGAAGGGTTTTGTTCTCTTTTCTTACTGGCCCTACCCCAAACTGGTATTATTTCTTAGTTACCCTCAGCATATAAATTGCATCTTTGTCTGCTGCCCACTTAGCATAATGAAGTTAATTCTCTTCTTAAACTTAAACTGGTTTAAGGAGGTTCCTATTGAACCGTGTTGAACACTGTAGCTGGAGTTTTGTATCTGCAGTTTCCATGATTTTGCATTTATTATGTTCTTCAAAATTCTGGGCTATTCAGAGAAAGCCAGAGAATTCAACAAAAATAGCTATCTCAATAGTCAGCAGCCATGGTGTTAGTCATCTGATATCAAAACATTAGCACATTTCTTACCCAAAGAAGTTCTCTCTAAAGACAGAATTATGTGAATGTCAGATCATCTTCCTTGAATTAGGTCAGACAAATCTGAGTCTAAGCATTGATGTTGCACTTCTCACGGTGCTACCTCGTCAGTTTGGCTGTGTGATTTTTGGCAAGAGCTGGAAGAAGAATTATCCATGTTACTTGAAGCATCTTTCTTCACTACATCTTGGCAAAGGCAGTGGATATTGTCCATAGGGCTTCTTTGGGGGAAATAGGTTGTTTTTCTCTTCTAAATTCCAAGTCAGAGTCTTTATATAGGCTTTTCCTAGCTCATTCTTTGGTTCCTTCCAGCATAGCCTGGGGATAACATTTATATATTAGTTTATTTAGAAAAGTTATAATTAGTTTAGTTGGAAATGTTGTAATTCCTGGAAATGAAGAGCTAAGAGTATCAGATTGAAGTACCATCTAAGGAGCTGTCATTTAAGGCAGAGTGGGGCCATCTTTCTGGGCCTTTTAGATCAATATCTGGGCCTTGGCCAAGTACTCACAGACACTGAGGAGGAAAGACTGTTTTGATGTTGAAGGTCCTGCACCTAACTATCCTGGGGTAGGGGGCGTAACCCCATCTCTTGTAAGCTGACGCCTCCATGGACTAGAATAAGAAATCATAGCGTAGTAGAGCTGGTTGTTGCAATTAACTAGTTCAAACCTTTTTTTTTCTATAGAAGAGGAAATTGAGGACTATAGAATAGATGTGATTTGTTCACATGTACAGAACCAGTCTAGACCCAGGTCTCTTGATTTCAGACTTCCTGCACATAATAAAATTGGTTAATAGATAAATTTTTCCTCCCCTCCTTTATTTGAGAACATCTATATTCTCCAGTGTAGGGCTTTATATGGGAGTAGACTTAATCTGATTTTTCCCAGAAGCCATAATCCTCACTGATGGATAGCAGTGGAGGGGAGAGAGATTTTAGCTTGGTATAAGAGGGAACTTCCTAACCATCTTTGCTATTGAGCAGCAAATGAGCTACTTCAGGTAGGGGGAGGGGAGGGCAGGGCATGGAGAAGATGGGAGGTAGTGAGTTCTTTACTTCTAAAGGAATTCAAGCAGAAGTTGGATGCCTACTTGTTAGGGATAGATTCATGCTTCACTGAAGTCCCTTCTAACTCTGAGAGTGTGGTGCTAATGTAGCCTCTGTTTTAAAGCAGGGATGTAAAGTGGTTTCTCCATATCTTGAGGCCCTTCTGCACCCAGGCCCCGTTGCTTTTCATCTTTCTCTACTACCAGTCGGGCAGCAGCTACCCCTGCTGTTCTTTCCTTCTTTTTGAGGAGAGGCAGCAGGTTGTTGGGTGGTTTTCTGAAGATCACAAAGGAAGACTGACACCAAAATAGTTATTATTAACTTTGCCAAGATTTTAACTTCAGTTCCCTCAAATGAACAGAGAGCTCACTGAAATATTTCGCTCCCTGCCTGTTCTTCCCACGTCTTCTCTCACTCCTTTTTCACACATTCCCAGTGTAGTAGAGAGTTCAGCAGTTTCACATTCTTCCACCCAGCTTGTGTATCATCTGCTTTTATCCTTGCCCCTTTATGAGGATATGGATTTACTGCCATTGAAGTATTGGTTTTAGTCTCTGATGGACTGAAGTACTCCTGTATCGTGACCACTTTTGGAATTGGCCAGAGTGGTACTGGCTGCCCTCCTTCTAGGCCACTTAGCATGTGCCTAATGCAAGTATAATTTATTACCCTGGAGTAGCTGGCCCTTTTAGCCCACTCTGGAGCTTAGCAAATATGCCGTTGATTCTTGCTGGAAGTTTAATGTTTAATATGCAGTTCTTCTCATCCTTTGAGGAGGCTTGTTTTTGTCTATGAATTGGACGTAGTCCAAATTTTTTGTGAAGCTAGTTTAAGGACACACCCTTAGTTTTAGGGCAAAATCTATGCTTATCCTTTGACCTCTAGAAGTAAATTTGACTGAAAATACCTTTTTTTCTCTTTGGGTCCCCATAACAGAGACAACTTATGTGCTATACTGACTGACTTAAGATCAGTTCTCTCAAGGGTTATTGGGGAAGCCCGCAAACTCATGCTTCAGGTCTGACTTCCCCCTCCATTGGATGTTTCTTCCCATCTGAGGTTTTTTCTGCTCCATAATATAAGTTCAGCTTAATTGAACAAATATTCCTCATATACCTACTGTGAGTGCTGGGAGCTGGGGTTATAAAAATAAAGCATCAAAGTCCCTGCCCTCAAGGAGCTCACAGGTTGTCTGATGGATGGATGTAGACTGCCAGTGCAAACAGCTCGCTCTTCTTATGTGGCTCAGAATTGTTTCCTGATGCCCACACCTTGGAAGGAAATATGGAAAGGTTTTCAACATGAAGATTTTTTTTCTACACTAATGTTTCTTATACTACCTCTGAGCCAAAGATTCATTGCAGCTTCATAGAATCATAAGATGTTAGAGCTAAAAGGAAATTGTGTGGTCCAACTTTTTTACTTTATAGTGGAGGAAATTGAGGCCCAGAGTTGAGTGCCTAGTGTGCCCATGGCTGCATAATTAAGTTACCATGAGCGAGCCAAGACTTGAATCTGGTGTTCCTGACTGCTTGTTCCTTCCTTTTCCCACTCTACCCCATTGACTCTTAAGTGAAGGCACACACTGTGGTGGTGTGACATCACTGATACAACTTACTCTTCAAATCCTTGGGTAAACCATTCTGTGATTCCCTCTGCATTTTCTGGCCTTGGGGCTAGAAAACTCAGAAAGTTCTGCAGTAATGCCTCGTAAAGAAGAGCAAATAGAACAGTTCTATTACTAACTTGTTTGTGTAACATTCTTGTTTTGGAGCAGCCTCCTGGATTTATTGCTTGGATGGCATTGCCTTGCTTAGAGGTGTGGTTCAGTTGCTACCCTAGACCTGATTGCTGAATGGCTGGATTACTTAAAACATCCTCTTATTGCTTTTATCCCCCATCCTTTTTTCCTTCCTCCCCAATCTCCCTTGTGGTGTTGAATGGTCTCCTCCTGGTCCAGTTAGAAAAATTGAGATAATTATAAAGCTGAATGTTCCAGTGGGGGAAGGAGCATGTCCTGACATGTTAAAAATAAATAATGTGGCCCTGAGAAGGGAGAGTTTGTGTGTGTATACTTAAAGAAGTTGTTTTCCATGAATTCGTTAAAAAATATCTTCTCAAAAGCATTCTTTCTCCTTGATTTCTCTATTTACTTGAGGTATATTTTAGATAAAACTGTAATCTGGTCTCCTGGGGATGTTGACTAACTGAAAGGGCTACCCACTACATCTGAGAATTAGACCTTACCCTGAAATAGATAATATTCCAATATCAGAAGTCTCCAAGGGTTATGGATCAGCTTTGGGTTTTTCCTGGGGGAAGAGGTCATTGAATTGGTCAATGATAAGGTGGGAAAAGGAAGAATTTCTTTTTCTGCTGATTTATGACTCACTGTTTATCTTCTTCTAGCTGGTCAGTATTGGTTCATCTTATAACTATGGAAATGAAGACCAAGCTGAATTTCTTTGTGTTGTCTCCAAGGAGTTGCATAATACCTCTTATGGCACAACCAGTGAACCCAGCGAAAAGGCTAAGGTAGGTTATTGGCGAAGAGGGAAGGAAAGGGATATTGAGTGTCAGGAGGTCATTACCAGAAGGTGGGCTACTAAGAATGAATTTTTGGGGGTCACAGCAATTCATGAAGGCCTCATGGGGGGACTTATGGTATGTATCTTATGGAGAGAAGGTATATTCACTATGTACTCACTGTGTAATCCTAGATCTCTGAAGGTCTTGGAGTTATAGTCTACCAAAAAAAATGTCTTAATTTCTGTCATGATGGCCTGTAAGAATACTTGGTGTGGGGACATGTGATGGTACTGGAAGAGGGAACTCCCTCTCCCAGTGCAGGTCAGCCCCTTCTCTGCAGCTCTTCCTTTAGCAGAGTTGCCTAGAACAGGGAGAGGTGCTCCAATGATTTGCCCAGGCTCACACAGCCAGGATGTGCCATTTGTGGGACGTGAACCCAAGTCTTCCTGACTCTGAGGGTCAGTTCTGTGTCTATTACACAAGGGATGCTTTTCATAAAGTATTATTTTTAAAAATACAGTTCTTTCCCCCCATTTTATTAGCTTTATTTCATCTTATTGTTAGCATTTAGTTGCTAACCTTTCCGATCTGCCCACTTACGTTAATGTACCTTTTTTCCATTGCCCTATAGTTGTCACATTATTTACAAGATGGCTGTTTTCCTAAAACAATTCTATTGATTTTCAGAAGCTATGGGGAGGTGTTCTTATCTGTTCATGCTAGTAGTGACAACTTGTATTTACATGCTGTTTTATGTTCATTACCCCTTTGATCCTCACAACAAATCTGTGAAGTAGTGCAAATAGTAGTCTCTCTGTTCATTGATGAGGAAACTGAGGCTTAGGGAAAGGAATGACTCAGCCTAGGTTATACCACTGGTTAATAGTAAAGTTGGGGCTTGAACCCAAGATTCCTTACTACAGGTCAAGTGCTTGTTCTACCATATCACATTGCCAACTTCTAGCTTCCAAGACCAACCCATTTATCCAGCATCTTTTTGTTTATAACCTAAAAACGTGTTTCAGTTACTTCTAGAAATGTAATCTTCCAAATTTGTTTACCTAGGTAAGCATGGGTTCTGCAAAAGCTCTGCATTGCTTTCTCACTTGGTGTAAGGGTGCCCTTGCTTTCTGTGGGCAAATCTCAAATCAGTGAGAATGTCTGACAGTAGGGAAATACAGGATGTATTTCTGTAAATAATATCAAAAGTGTATGTATTTTACCTTAGGGGCGGAAGGATACCTCTTTTGTACCTGAAAACCACCAAAATGGTTGGCAAACTATTTGAGCCAGACTTACTTGTACAAAAACTTGGTATTTTGTCCGTTGCCCATAGAGCCTTACATGCATCATTAGCATATGTTTATATTCTTGTATTTGAATACCAGCTGCTGTAAATAGGTACTTATTTTAAGTCTCTGCCCTTCCCTGTAATCCTCTGTAAATTCCAATTTCTGTAATTACTGCTGTCTAAAGATGGTATGCTCTGCTTCCTGGGTAGCTCCAGTGAGTCCCCTATAACTAGAGGTATTCAAGTTAGAAAGTGGATGACCACCTATTTCTTAAATGTGTTACTCATCCAGTGGGCAGGGAGTTGGAATTGGTAACCAAAATTTTGAGGGTTATCAAACAGTCTGGTTGTTAGTGGAGTCTAGAATGAGCCTACATCATGATATTTCTTGCAAAGATTTATGGAATTGAGATGTTTTATTTTTCCATTTGGCCAAGTGCGCAGAGAACACATTTGGGTCTGAGGTGAATCAACAAGTGTTCATTTTACAGTTGTGTACTTCGAATCAGATGTAGTGGGTATTTTGCTGAGGAGATGTCTTACACATATCAAACAGGCAGTAATTCAAGACATTATATGATTGACATGCCAAAATATTTGTTGTAGTTAATAAGTACAAAAGTAATTCAGAGAACGGAGATAAAACTTTGGATTGAAGTAGACAGAAAGTTTCATGAGGGTTTAATGTACTTTAGATCTTGAAGAATGGGTATGATTTTACTAGAAGGTTAGGAAGGGGAAGAGATTCCAAGGAACACGAAAGTGGCATGAGCCACTTTCACAGATTTGAATTCTGAATCTTTGTATTTAGTATAAGAAATGCAACAAGATATCTAGACCAATTGTCTTATTTATTCCATAATCCCAAAAGAAAAAGGTTTTGGAAGCTAAAATTGTACATAGATATGCAAATTATAGGTCACAGTTTGTATACATACTAATTAAGGGGGGAAATGCAGCCTATATTTGGACCAATACTGTATTATATGATTAAAAAGCTGGCATGTTATCTCAAAATCTTAAATTTTGTGGCTTTTTGTATGTTGTTAGAAGTCTATTTAGAAACATCTTTGTGAGCTAACCTCAAGTTTGCATGAGACCTAATTGGTCCAAATGAGCCCCAGTTGTTTGCTTCATATAGTTCACAACAACCATATGGACCAGTTTAGAGCTTTAGGCAAGGCCAGCTACAGTAAAGGGTGTATAATGAGGCTGTTCCATTGCTAAATTAGTCAGTACTATTTTCCTGGAGTTACTGGGTAGTGGAGGGGAGACAAATGGCCTATGTGGAGGCCTTCAGTTGCTTTTAAGAGCTGATGTTAATTTGCTCTGGTATTGAGGCCACCTGCCTTTGGGAGGCCTTTAAGGAAAAACAAACTGATGACCAGGTAAAGCACTCTACTCTCCCTGTATTAGGGATTTTGTCTCCTCAGATTGGATTTAGGATGGCATGCTTCCAAAAATTTTCAAAGTTCATAGTTAGAAAGATGCATTTTCTCATGTTGAACCATTATAAGGATGTTGTGTATATATTGTGCTAGTAAACGAAGATATGTTTTACTTGCAATCTTTAAAACATGTTCCCTTTCCGTCCCCCTCCCCCCTCCACCCACACGAGACTTAGGTGGCTTCTAGCTGTGAAATGCATGGGAGTAGGTGTTAGGAGGCCCCAAGGTGTGACCCAAGTTCACTTTTATGCCATTAAAAAAAATAACTCTCTATCCAAAAATATCTAAGCTTTGTGAACAGTATCCTAGTGCCTCTGCTAAACTAGGGCATCAGCCACAACAGGCATGTTCTAGGACTTAGGAAAAATTGCTAGTTCATGATCAGAGCTAGCTCAGAAAGGAAAGTGAATTTTTTGACGTTCTTTTGGACGAATGGGGAGCTGAGAAAATACTACACCTTAAAAATTTACATAGTGTTTTGAAATACATTTACATGTTTTCTTGCTTCTTTGTTAATATAAAAAAATTGTTGTTCATTCCTGTTTTAATTCTACTTTCCTCACATTAGTACTTAACAGTTGCATTTGATGAATCAATTTTAATTTGACACAATATTTTCTTTGTCTTCTTGAGTTTTGGGGGGAAAGTGATAAGTTAAATTCCTTATGGGAGAAGACTAATGCTGAAAAAATAAATTTTTGTAAAATTTATAAAAGAAATCAGGACAGGGACAGTAGCTGTAACCTTGCCTGACTTACCTTAGCAGAAAGGGAAACAGCTATCTTGTCATTGACTAAGATGTACCAATGTGTTTGAAATATGATTTTATTTTATAAAAAGGTGGGATAGAGGAGTAGACCCTGTAACCACAAAATCCTTCTCCAGTCTGTGCATGTATAATCTTTATTTTTGCTGTATGAAGAAGTTATGGGGCTCGGTGATTGCAGAAACTGGTGATCACTGAGGCTTCCAGAGGTAGTTTAGTCGTCCGTGCATGATGGAAAACAGAAGTACTTCTCCTATTAAAAAGTTTTCACTTTCCTTCATTTCTCAGCCAACCCTTCTGTTAGAAATTGTGAAAGATCTCTTGGGTACTACTTCTCCACACCAGCTTTTGAATAACAGAAGACACTCTTATATGTTGACTAATTGTATTCCTGTGCCATGACTGTTGACTAAACTTTGCTATCTTTTCTCTGCTCTCTCCCTCCACTAATCCCTTCTCTGTACTTGCTGCATGCTGAACCAGAGTGAAGATGAGGAGACGGATTACGATATGAATGACTCAGATTAAGTTTAAATGTAATGGTGAGCTCCAGCTGCCCTAGAAATTCCCCCAAATGCCTCACCTCTTGATGACCCAGAAATACCTCACCCTTAACCCAAACTTACCCTTTAGTTAGTGCTGCTGATATGTTTGTTCAGTTGTAGTTTGCCCGTGTAACTGGTGTTCCTTAGAGTGGTAGAACTTACCGATTGTAGATCCCGTGTAGTGAGCTAACCTAAGTGTGTCTTTCTTACTGTAAAGACTTGTTGGAAATTCATAGTCTGTTTTAGCACTAAATAGCACTGGTTGTTATGGTAGCTGGAAGTGAAATTTCTAATGTCATATTACAGGGCTCTCTCCTTTGCTCTGTTTTGTTGAACATTTTTATTAATCACATGGGTGAAGGCTTAGGTGTCATACTGATATAATGTGTGGGTGACCCAAAGATGGGAGGATTAGCTAATACATTGAATGGCAGGATCCAAAGAGATCTCACCAGGTTGGAGCAAGGATCGATGTAAATTTCTACACATAGGCTCAAAAATCAGCTGTTCAGTACAATTTGGGGAGATGTGTCTGGGTGTTCATGTAAAGAACTGGAAATGTTAGTGGACTGCAGGCTCAGGGTAAGTCAACTGTGTGACCTTGGGCTACATTAAGAGAAACACAGACCAGAGTGAAGTGCACAGTTGTCCCATTTCACTCTGTCACGGACAGACTATATCTGGAGTGTTGTGTTCAGTTATGGGTGCCACATTTTAGGAAAAACGTTGGCAAACTGAAATGTGTCAGGGGTGCGGGGTAGCCAGGATGATGAGGGGGATATGAAAAGATTATTGAAATTCCTGAGGATATTTAACTTTGAGCAGAGAAGATCTGGCTGGGATTTGGGAGCGGCCAGGTATGGTGGAACAACATTAATGTTTGTTTTTTATGACTTTATTTAACACCATTAATGTTAGTCTTAGTGTAGCTTAAAAGCTTAAAACTATTTGAGCTATTCAAGCTTAAAACTGCACTAAGACTTTTGGAACACTTTGTATTTGAAGGCCTATAACATAGAAAATGGATTAGATTTATTCTTCTGAACTCCAGAAGAAGAACTATGACTAAAGAGTAGAAGATAGAGAGGCAGAATTCAGATCAGTGTATTAGGAAGAACTTCCTGAGTGGTAGAGGTGTCCAGAAAGGAAGGGAGTAAGCAGATAAGCAGAGTTCCCTATCACTCCACAATTGTTTCTGGTTAATATCTATTTCTACAAGATTTGTTGTGAAAAATAGTTTCAGGCTCAGGAAACACAGCTTTTCAGCAGCTTAATTTCCAAAGACAACAATCTGACCTTACGAAGCCAAACATTCACTCTTTGGTTGTAGTGTTTGATTATGGCAAGATTTATCAGAAAGCTCAGGTTAACAAAACTTATTAACCAGTGTTCTGTGCTCTCATTTCACATATCAAAAATTTGATGCTCCCAAAATATTAGTATAAATTGCTTCAGAAGTTATAGCATATTTTGGAAGTTTTGGCTTGAAGCTAAAAGCTGAGAGTAATGTCATAAACCTCCCGTGGGGTTTCTGGTGGCCCAGAAACACACAGCCAGCGTGTTAGAAAATGGAAAATAAAGAAAATCAGATGGGCGCTTTTTCTGGTAGCCAGAGTTCTAGGACATGTAGGTTTATAAATGCTGTAAGAATTAGAGCTGGAGGTGGTGATAATGAAAAAGGGTCATCTCCTGTATAGAGTGCTTAAACTTTGGAGATGTTACTAATGCCAGGTAAGGGTTGTCACAGTAGTAGGCAGAATTTAGATAGTCAAGGAATTTCCTTCCTTTTAGGGTCAAGCTTACCTCTGATAGATAGGTTTCCTTTGCAAATAACTGTGTGTGAATTTAAATGTTAAGTCCTAATTTGACATGTTCTGACATGTGGCCCTCCAGCTTTGATCCTGTGCAGCTGCTGTATGTGAGCGTTTCTGTCAGATATTATTGCATTATAGAGAAAGGTATCTAGAGGACTGTTCTAATTAGAGAAGATATAAAAAGAAAACAACTCAAAGTATAAGGAGTAGGATATAAGTGACCAATTAGTTAGAAAAGAAGTGGAATAAACATTTATATAGCTCCTACTATGTGCCGGGCATTGTGCTAAGTGCTTTACAAATATTATTTCATTTGATCCCAGTCAATATTTATTAAGTGCCTACTATGTGCCAGGGACTGTGTTAAACTCTGGGAATACTAAAGGTAAAAGACAGTCCCTGCCTTCAAGGAGCTTACAATCTGATAGAGGAAGGTAGCACAGGAAAAGAAACTTTGTGGGAAGATGGGGACCTATCTCAGGAGGGGGGAATGATGAAATATTGAGGAGTGCAGCAGGGTGGGAAATGAAGAGATGGCTAACTTGGGCATTCTCCTCAGATGGAGAATTTGGGAGGAGCTCTCCAGACAGAAGGAGGGAAGGAGCTGCAGGGAGAGGGGGTACTGAGGAGGTCTAAGTTTCAGGGGTGATACGATCTCATAGGATAATGAGGTTTAGGAGAGCACGAAGTCCAGAGGAGTGTAGTGAAGTACAAAATGAAGATATGGCTGTTATCTATCTATCTATCTATCTATCTATCTATCTATCTATCTTATCTATCTATCATATTTAACTCTTTAAGATTCTGAACTTAAATCCCTCCCACCCTTTAAAGCATTTCCTGTTCACAACAGAACACAGATTTTATGTGAAACTGTAAATCTCCGTTTCATACGTTTTATTTTTTTAAAAATGTTTCAGTGATGCTCTTATTTTTTGCATCTCTGTGGATAAATCTCCCTCCCCCACCCCTACTTTGACTCTACCCCCACCCCCTAATTAAAAGAGGAAAAAATCCTCCTTGCAGCAAACGAGCATAGTTAAGCAAAATGAATCCACTCAGGGGCCATGTCCAAAACCATATTTCTTCCTGTACCTTGAGTCCCTCCCCTCTCTTTCAGGAGGTGTATAATGTGCTTCACTGTAGGTTCTCTGGAGACTGGTCAGTCACTGCGTCAGTCAGAGTTCTCAAGTCTTTCAGAGTTAGTTTTTGCAGCGTTGTCTTTATAGAAGTTGTTCTGCTCACTTCACTCTGCATCGCATCTCTGAAATCATCTTTCATTATTTCTTTCACAACAACATCCCATTTTATTTATGTACCTCACTTTATTAAGCTATTCCCTAGCTGATGGACACCTCACTTAGATTCCTGTTCTTTGCTTTTCTTTTAACTCCTCTTTTAATACCCCCTTCAGGATCAGGTGTTTGTTTTGTTTGTGACTATTTCCTCCTCTTTGATCTGCTCTATCCCTTCTTGTTGAGTTTGGTGCATTTTTACACCAAACTCTGTGTGTTTGTGTTGTGTTCAACACTATTTTGTCTGTTGCAGATATGAATGAGGCTCATCTCATACCCCCCCCCATGTCTGTTTACTCATTTTTCTGACACACTTCAATTATAAAAAATATCAAATTCTATTATCTTCTTTCTCCTTTCTGTACTACTGTGTTCCTTTTACCCACCCATCCACTTTCTCTTTCTCCTCTTAAAACCTCAGAACAGTACCAGTCCACCTCTAGATGTTCTTTTTTTAAAAATGTAACTCCCTTAATATCTTTTGAAGGTATTATGATTTAAAGTGACATGTATTTCTTCTCCCTGTATTCGAATGTTAGCACTGCATTATCATACAGATCCTTCTAATTGTTCAAGTAAATTTGCCTTCCTAGGTTTCTCTGGACTCTTGGATTTGTATTTTTGAAGTTCTTGTTGAGCTCTGGTCTTCACCCAAAATGTTTGAAAGTCAGTCCTTTATTCCATAAAAATCTATTTTTCCCCCCATAGGGATTGTACTTAACTTTATGCAGGGTAAGGTATTCTTGGTTGTTGTACAGTAATCCCTCTCCTTTATAGTATGTGTGCTCTTAGGTCTTATGTAGTCTTAGCTATGGTTCCTTAACTCTTGAACTTCTTTCTAGATGTTTACAGTGTATTTTCTTTAATATGGAAACTCTGGATATTAGATATCTTATATTTTTTTTATTTTTCAGTCCTTTGATTTTGTTCTAATATTTCTTGCTGTTTCATGGAGTCATTGATTTCTGTTTGATCTATTCTAGTATTCAGGGAGTCTGTTACTTAGGTAAGGTATACCATTTTTTTCCTTTCCTGATTCTTTCCTCCAGAGCTTTTATTTCATTTAAAAAACTCTTTTGCTTTGCTTCTTCTAAGTATTCATGTAGTCCTTGTGGAAAAACTTGCTGTTTCCTTTGCTTTGTAATTACTATGGAGTTGCTTTCTCTTGGGCTGGGTTTTTGAGCATCTCTAGATCTACAGAGATTATTGGTTGGTGTCTTTTTTAGCTTGCTCATCTCTTCAGCTTCAGTTCCTGAATTAGGACTTTGTGCCAGACTGAGGATCTGCCCCCTGCTACACTTTTTGGGGGTGTACTCAGCCCTACTTGGTCTCACTCTAGGTTAGTTACTTCGTCTACTGATCTCCACTTTTTGAAGTTAGAACCCCCCCTGGGAATTTGAGATTCAGAATGCTGGTTCTTCAGGATTCTCAAAGGAGTCTTAGAGTAGAGAGGGACCTCAGAGCCTCTGGAGTCGCTGGGCTTCTGGCCTATTTGGGTCTTTCTTAATGTTGCCTTGCCTGCTCTTGTCTGCCTCTCTTCCAGTATTCCAGTGTCATCACTGTGGGTTTCAAATCACCCTGGTGATTTCTGATCATCCTGGGACTTCTTCAGGGGAGCCCACTGCTCCGGCTGCCTCTGGACACAGAGCCCTGTATAATACATGTATATCTGGCCTTTCTCTTATGCTAAGAGAATTCTGATTTATTTTCGTGAGCCGGCTAGTGAGCTTCTGAAGCAAACTTTTTGTGTAGCTCTGGAGTGGAAGATGCCGCTTTCTGTAGTGTCTCACTGGCTTTCTCATGTGTAGGCTTGGCAGTCTCTCCCTATTTAGGCTATCATCTTGGCCAAATTGATAATTATATTTGTAACAAATAGTCTTTAAGGCAAGTGGGCTTTGCCTCTCTTCAGAAGGCTTCTCAATTCAATTTACCACACACTTATTAAATACCTGTTATATGCGGAAAATTGCTCATTGTGGGGAAAAGACAGAAATAACTAAAATTCCCCCATAGTTTAATTAGCTCTGATACAGTGTCAGATGGAAGGCACCTAAGAGAAGTACTCCCAAAATATGATAAGATGTCTGAGGAATAAAAGATCATTTTCAGATGAGAGATTCAGTGAAGGCTTCACCAAGGAAGGAACATTTGAGTCAGGTCTTTTTTGAAGGGTGGGTAAGAGTTTGCCAGAGATTGTTGGAGGAGGCATCCTGATATGGGGGCTAGCATAAGGAAGCTTATAGAGGTGGGAAAACATGGGATTTGTTTGTGGAATTGGGGATTCTTCTCAGTTTCATTTGTTGGATCCATGCCCTACCCCAAACAAAGACAAAGTCAAAACAGGATGAACAGTCAAGCTTGCCAGAAGTGAGTATATGTGACGGGATAGATAGTATGAGAGAACGTTGCAGCATTATTAGTTAGTGGGCTTATCTTTTAGTCCACTGGTGTCAAACTCAAATAGAAACGGGCCACTAAATCCTGCAGTGATTGATCCCTGCTGGCAGCATATTGACTTAGAAAACCACATGTTAATGTCATCTATGTTTTGTTGTATTTTCATTTGCTTGCCAGCACTAGAGAGTGTTTTCATGTTTGATACTTCTGCTGTAGGCAGTAGGGAATCAACGAAGGGTTTAAGCAAAGGAGTGCAGGAAAGAAATTTGAAGAAATTTTGCCAAGTTAGCTTATAACTTGAGTGTTCCAGGGAAAAGTCTTTCTGACGTAAGAATCTTGGAATGCAGAATGTTTGCCGATTATTTTCCGTTATTTGGTCTGCATAATCGGAAACATTTTTCTATGTTCATGAGGAAATTCTGTATCTGATTGTACCCTATAAACATTACTAATTACTTTTGTAAGCAGCTATGTACCTAGGGGAACTAACTTTCCTAGCAAATTATAAGAACTGCTGACTTGCCTTATTTTATAATTCTGTGTTTCTCACAGGAACCTTAAAAAAAAAAGTGTAGCTGGTAGTAAGCCTACTAGCAAAGCTGCAAGGTTCTATCACCCTGTTTCAAGGCATTAAGGTTTCCTGAGGATTGGGTTAGCCTCAGTTGTGGGAGTGAATCCACAACTTAAACACATGATGGCTGGCTGTCATAGTGCAGCCACCACCCTCCCCTGCCCACCTGGCACACTCCCACACACTCATTTCTTCAGTTCACCTGTCTCTTGAATGAAGTTAGAGCAAATATTAAATCAGGGATGTCATGTGAAAAAGGAAGTAGACCTATTCTGTTTCACAGGGGATGCATGCCTACAGAGCAAAGATTATAGATACTTTCCATGCAGTATAAGAAAGGACTTCCAAATAACTAGGGCTATCCTCAAATGCAGGGGATGGCCTCAGGAGATAGCGAGTTCCCCATCCCTAGAAGTATCTGAGCATAGGTTGGAAGACTACCTGTCATGGATGACCGTGTAGGAATCTTTGATCTTAGCCTTGCTCAGGCAATTAGCAGAGGCATTCTGTATTGGGGGTGGGGGGAGCAGACACAGAACTCAGTGTTGAGTTGGGGTATGTAATTCATAAGATTACATTGCTGCCTCCCTTTAAGGGAGGCACATTGGGTACATATGGGTACTTTGCTAAATTTCTGCTCCCAAGTAGTAAAGAGGAGAATGCACCATTATGTAGTACCTTGCACAAGAGGAATAGAGCAAAATCTTGCCCATTAATTTGAGGCTTTCCAAGCAGCCTGAGATGGCTTGAAGGGAGAGTCCTGAGATACATGGCAGGGATCATAGAGTTAGAGCTGGAAGAGACATTGGAAGCCATTGAATCCAATCTTCTCCTTTGGCTGATGAGGAAATTGAGGCAGAGAAAGGATAAGTGACTTGCCCAGGGTCACACAGCTAGTAAGTGTCTGAGGAAGGATTTGAATTCTAAGTCCTGCACATTAGCTGGATATTTCTGGGTCAGTGGAATGGCAGATGGGGTTTTAGAAATATTATCAGGAAGTCTAAAATTTTATTCTCTATCATTATGTTGAGGTTCAAAGATGACAGAATGTTTTTGTAGTACTCCAGAGTTTATGAAACACTTCTTTCACAACAGCCCTCTAAGGTAGGTAGTAAAGATACTATTCTCTCCATATTACAGTTAAAGAAACTAAGGATCAGGGAAGTGGAGTGACTTGGCTGGTGCATTGCTGGATCAGACTAGCATGTCTGGTGCTCTTTCCACTTTAAGACCGGGTGCTTCTCAAGATGATCAAGGCCTCCATTTTTTTTTTCTTCTAACCTCCTGCCTTTGTTACTTTGTTTTTGTTCTGTTGTGAGCAGTTTTGTAATAACGGAGGAAACAAAATCCAAGCTACGCGACGTATTTGCAAGGCATGCAGTTGCAGAACAAATTGGGTCCAGGGTCCCCTCATTAGGCACAAGAACCTTGAACAGAGATTTACAAAGGTTTTTAATAGTAAAATACAGTTACTATTTTAGGGACTTTTCAGAGTTTGGGGAGTCTGGTTGCAATTCCTGCATCCTGCAAAACAGTAATAACAGTGATGAATGACTTCCCTGACATTACATGACTTAACTCTAGCATCTATATAAAATGTTATGATAGAAAATGAAGTCAGTTTGGTTTTCTCAATTTGTGTAAGCCAGTTCTATAAGATTTTTAACATGGTCGTAGTCAGCCGAGTGTACAAACATGAGCCTCTCTGGGACTAGACTGGAGTGGGCTTTAATGCAGCAAGTAATGCAAAGTCTAAAAAGAATTGTAAGGCAGAGGGCAGTAAGGGCCCATTTACCAAGGGTGAGTACCAGTCCATTTCCCTGTAGCCAAGAGAATCAAGAAGAGGGATTCCACCAGGGGCTATCTGGGATGGCTAGTTGTGTTTCTGTTGTAACGTGTTGAATTAGATAAAGGTTAGTTTCGATTTTTTCCTGATTGTTTAATGTATGATAAACAAGACTGATTGATTGTAGCACAGGTCCCTCCTTGTGAAGCTATAATAAGGTCCAAGTAAGACCATACAATTTGTAAGACCATTTATGTTAATGAATCGACCTCAGTTTGGAGGGAGGAGGTGGACTGCTCACTTGTGGCTTGTGTGAGTTTCTCAGTTTCAAGTGAAAGGTTCCTAGCAGCCTACTCCAATGCAAGAACCCAGTATATGGAATTAGGAACCAAAGGAACTCCATTTCCTTTCCATGTAGTTTTACAAAGTTTTGGATTGTAGCCATATTCTTCTTAGCTAGGGTCTTCTCTCTCTCTCTCTCTCTCTCTCTCTCTCTCTCTCTCTCTCTCTCAGCCAACACCCCAAGTGCCTTTTGCCAGCTATGAAGCCACTAAAGGTCAGGTTGCCAAGAAAAACAATAAAAACATTATTTACGTGCTCTTCTTATGGGAGGTGGTACTTACACTGGTGCAGTGGCACACAGGGAAAGGGTCTGCTTTAGTGACACTAGGAAACTGGACTCTTTCAGTGCGATTCACTATATCACCCAGACCCAAAGTGGCATTAATCCCTTCCTTCTGCTTAACACATATTGGGGGAATGTAAGCAAGGGGTCGATACAGGTAGTGCAGTATTCCAACTCTTATAAGCTGTGGTGGAATCATTAAGCAGTACAAAGAATTTACTGTTTTCTAGTTCAGCTAAGGTAGTAGCTTGAGGAGCTGTCCAGTTGGGTTGTTTTTCTCTGGGTATATTTAGCCAGCATAAAAGGATAAAAGGGGCCCATAAGTCAAGGGGATTTACCACCCCCTCCTGAGACCTGCAGACCATCTCTGGCAGTCCTGGTGAATTGCAGTATGGTCTCCGTATCCATAATGGGAAGGACTGTCCATGAGCCAAGGTTCCCTTGATGTATATGATTGCAAACCCAACACTCATGAGGCCCAGTGGCTTTGAGGTGATACAAAGTATAACCTAACTCCCTCTTCCCCCACAGTGAAGATTGCTGACAGCATTAAGTCTTCTCCAGGCTTCCTGAGAGGAGCAGATAGGGAAGGAAAAGGCCACAAATAGAATAGCACAAATCAAACAAAGCAAAAACATTATGAAACGATACAGGGTGGGGGTAGATTTCTCATGAGAGTTATGTATCCAGGAATTCTTTCCCTTGATCTTGGTTATTGTTGGAGTGATCAGTAGCACCTGGAATAGCCCTTCCCCAAGAGGGCTGGGTTCTATTGGTGTGCTGGAAATTCTTTTTTTTTTTTCAATTTTAATTTTAATTTTTTAATTTTTTAGGCAATTTGGGGGTAAATGACTTGCCCAGGGTCACAGAGCTAGTAAGTGTGAAGTGTGTGGTCTGAGGCTGGATTTGACCTCAGGTCCTCCTGACTTCAGGGTCAGCGCTCTATCCACTGCGCCACCTAGCTGCCCCCGGAAATTCTTGATGTAGACCTCATCTCTTGGTCAAAAGTCATGTATTGAAAAGTCTAAATGTCTGGTTTGTACTGCCGTTCCTACATCGTGGAGTTCTTGCAGCTGGTTTGTAATTCCTGTATGTAAGAAGCAACAGAAGTATCTCCTCCTGATAGAGATGTGTGTACTGCAGGAAAAACTCTTTTTTGGATGGGGTGGGGGGTGCCAGAAAAGGAGATATGTGTAATTACCTCCTCAGTTTGAAGGACAGATAGAACAAAGCCTGCGGAATTATATCAGGCCACTTCAGATGGATTTCAGCACGCAACTAGTAGCCATAAACTAGGGGACTGAAAATTATAACAGGAAATGAGTGTACTAAGGCCATGAGTATCACAAATCAGAATCCCCTTCTTCCTTAAATGCCTTAAAAGTTGAACAAACTTAGATAAGCAGTCACAATTCCATATATTCCTTAAAGAGATAAACTATGTTAAATAGACTCTGTAGGTACACTAAGTCAGGTTATAGATTAAACCACTTAGAGGGCTCACTTTGTACTAATTAGAGAGGAGAGGTTTACATATCACCAATGTTACTGAGAAAACCCAGTGAACATAACAAAAGGCCAAAGTAGTACAGTAATGATCATCAACTCTCCTTGTAACTGGTAAACACTCTCAATGGTCATTTAATCAGTGCATTTCATCTTGAGTCCCAGAGGCCCTGTGTAGTCATCTGGTCCCTAGAAACATCTTCCCTGGACATTCTGGAATAGATATTGTCCTCAGGGAAGCTCCAAAAGGGCTTCTAGGAGATTTGTTTCTGTGGTTCCGAGTCACTTGCAAAGATTCCTAGGTAATTCTGCTAGAATCTGCCAGTAACAAGACTTAATACGATTTAGTGCAACCTTCCAAATTTGCTTTTCCAGTAATTGTTCATGTGGCAAAAACAGATTCGACTGTAGGGATTGAATCTTCTTAACAACAGAGCTGTAAGAACAACAAATCAGGAACTCATAATTCACTGGGCAGCTAGATGGCACATTTGATGGAATGCCAAACTTGGAGTCAGGAAGACTCATCTTCATGAATTCAAATCTGCACTTAGACACTTACTAGCTATTTGACCCTATTTGCCTCAGTTTCCTCATCTGTAAAGTTAGCCGGAGAAGGAAATGCCAAACCACTTTAGTATCTTTGCCAAGAAAACCCAAATGGGGTCACAGAGAGTTGGACACAACTGAAATGACTGAACGACGACAAATTGACCGGAAACAATGTAATCCACAGGCTGAAGAAAGAGGACCTGTCTTGTAAATGAGCCCTCCTTCCCCATATATTATCACACAGATACTTTAAAGTAGGGGGAAAGATGATTTAAAATTCTTTACAATTATCAATGTAATTTTGTATGTAAAAATCATAATCTAATTTTGAGATTTATTACCAAAACATACCTAAGGCCTGTCAATCCCATTAGAAACATTTGGAAGCCAGGGCGTATGTGTATGTCCTGGATCTTAGAGAAAACAGTCCAGTCTCATTGCTTTCCCAAAGTTTACTACTCCATTAAATTAAAAAAAAAAAAAAAAAACAAACTTTATCTTTGTCCTATCTCTTATTTTCAGGGTATACTTATTATCCTCATATCATCTTGAAGGAATGAGGTACTTTAAAGACCTACTCTTACACATAAATATATAACTTTTAGCAAAGGAATGGCAAACCCAAGAACTCATTTACCTAGTTACATAGGTAAATAAATAAATAATGATTAACAGCAGTAAGATCTTTTGTACTTGTGTCCTATTATGGTAACTCAGATATTTTAGTATTGATCTATTCAATGACAAACTTACACTGTTCACCTGCCCTAGTTACAGAAATTTGCTGTGAAAGGAAGAGAGGGACCCGGTTACGACGCTATCAAGACTTCCATCACGGACACAGATTGATCTGACACGAGCCATAACGGGGAAAACTCCCTTAGTTCTGTTTGATTCCAGGCAAGGGTCATAGTTAACAGGCAGTAATGCAGCAGAGTTCCACATTTACTTAAAAGCCAGGCTCAGAATTAACCAGGTGGGATAATTTCCTACTCAGAAAGGAAATATCACAGTGGGGAAACTGAGTGAGGAGGCTCCTACCTTTGCCTATGCTAAGGCTGTCCCCTCAACTTTTCCCAGAGACAGGCATTTACCTGTAGCAGTCTTTGGATAGCACTCCCTTTGGGCAGCAAATGGCATCTCCCTTGAATGGCAGGCTATTGGCCTCATGACAGTTCAGACAGTCATAACTGAAATAAAAACTTAGAACAATATCAGATTATGGTCCCATAAGATTTTACCTCAAATACCAAGATTTCACTAATCACAGCTTAGGGTCAGGATATTATTATTGCTTTTATATTCTAGTAATAGTTAAAAATAAGTGCAAATATAAGAACATTTCATATATCCTTCATTTATAAATTAAGAATAATCACATTTGGGAGTTTCACATATCCAGTGAATAATTGATTCACAATCCCCAGAAAATTTATCCGTATTGCCTATTAACCCCTAAGGCAAAATGAAATCTCCAAATCTAAAGTTTGTTGTTACTAAATTGGCTCAAAGATGTAACTTCACTCCATACTAATTATGAACAATTACAGTTTCATAATTTTCATTAATGGTAGCCAAATGATCGTAGAGGAAACTCACTCTTCACTAAAAGCAAACCCTTAAGTTTTCCCAGTCTGACTGGGAGTGGTCCTAGGGTCTCAAATTTCAGCAGGTGGTCAGCAGGGCTGATAAGGTCTTTTGACCCAGGCCAAGTAGAAGGTCTCTAAGGAACTTCACAGATAAGAATAATTTAAGGGGTCTGTGGTATTTTTCTCCAAACAGTAAATTATTATTATCCATTTTAAAGCAAATATACCCCATTAAATATTTAACAGTTTTCAAACATTTTTACCACATTATTTTAACAGCTCAATTTACATTTTAACAACATTCAGATTAAAAGAGCAGTTACTTTTCTAACAACATTTCTGATACAGTGATTTACCAAATTTCACAATGTAAGAAAATTTAGAAACATAATAATAGCAACATATACAATATTATGAATTTGAAACATGAAACAAAAATTTATTACTGGTCAGATGCTATTAATTCAGTCAAATGTACTTCCAGATTATCTTACATAGAAATTACCACTGTTGGCATTTTATACCAGTCACATCTAAAACCCAATATGGAGTAATTATATTCAATTAAAGAAATAATGAGGATAGTTAACATTTATATAGTGTGTCCTGTATGCCAGGCACTGTGTTAAAGCACTTCACAATCATGTGATCCTCATAACAACCCTGGGAGGTGGATACTGTTATTATTATCCTTCTACAGATTAGGAAACAGAGGTGAAATAATTTGCATAAAGTCACACAGCCTAGACCTTCCATTGTTCACTGTGCTTACTTCCAGTTTGAGAAGGATTCTAGTTTGGAACGAGGTTGTGAGTGAAAAATTGGGTGGCCTTCAGTCCTCTCTGCTGCTCACTATGACTGAGAGCAGTGGTGACCCCCTGCCAGAGACTCCAAGATCATCAGAGTTACCATGAAGACCTAGAATGGAAAAGAGGAATTTGGTGCTCCTGAGATCACCTTTGTTCAGCCCTGCTGGACAGAGTATTAACTACTATGTCAGGTTTGGAATTTGGAGTAGGGGCTGATGTGTTCAGCACACCAAGAGTGTAGAACCTATTATAGCAGATATCTGAAAATCCATGCCTTGGGCAGAACCTTCCATTTGTCTTCTGCACAAGGAGAGGGATGCAGTCACTAAGCCAGGATGCTAATCTCACTACACAGATGATGCTTAACAGTCTCCTTTTGCTGCAGATCCTCTGCTTCAAGAACAGATGAGACAACTGCTCCCAGCTTTCCTCCAAGAAATGCAGAACCTGGTACATTATCATCAGTGTCCAACCGCAAGCAATTTGGGCCTTGTTCCAGATTCATCAGGGTTTATAGACTTTAGCAGCAGAAGCCCTAGGGCTCATGCCAATATTTATTCCTGGTCTGGGAAGACTGGGAAACACTGGAGGCTGACAGGAATTACTGTGTATATCTCTGCATCTGGTGTAAAAACACAAATCTTTCATTAGGAACTACAGAACTTGGACACCAACAGTTGACTCAACAAATGTTGTGGGCCCTTGCTGGGGCAAATTCTCAGAAATTACAAAATCTGTAAGACAGATTAAGCAGCAACTGGAATAGCTCAGCTCAGTAGGTTTCTTCAACTGTGAAGCAAACTTCCAAGCTTTATTAATAGCAGCAGGAGGAGATGTCAGTGCAGCCATTGAAAGATTATTGGGCTCCCAGTCATCAACACCATTTCTGTAACTTGAAAAGATGCAATTTATTTTTTATAATGACTTAATTCTTTAAAATATCTGCTTTATTTAATTTTGGCTTGGAATCTTGTCCTGTCATAAAACCGAAACTGATGCAATGCATTTTGAGATGGAGTATAGTAGTTTGTTTTGTTTTCTTTTCAGACAGTGGGAATCAGTGTTTTTTACTCTTTGCTCTATATTTATTGTGATTTTTTGGAAATAAATACTGGCTTGTACAGTAGGTGAACAGGTTTTATCCTGCAAGTATTCAATTTATTTGCTTTTTAAAACATTGGCCTGTGGTAGTATTTTATGTAGAATAAAAAATATTAAGAAGAAACAAATTATTTGTGTACAATATTGCTTTTTGTAACTCAGATATGCATTTTTGCTAGCAAAGTGCTGTAAGATTTATGCCTTTACAGTTTTTATTTCATTTGTATAACACACAAAATGTCCATTTAAACTGCATTTTGAGAAACATGTATTGCAGTAAGAATAACTGAGCAAGATTGATGTAATCACGAAGAGTGAGAACAGTGAAATACATATGAAGACATATTTCCCCGATTGTGTAGAATCTTACAATAGCTTTAATAAACATCTTTCAGTAAAAGTGCAATTTAGGCAAGTTCATTTAAAATATAATAAAAATTATGATCCTGGATAATTATTTAAGTATACATTTATTGTACAGAAACCTACACTGTAACATTGTCTCAACCTTCAGAAGTTGATTGTAAATTCCCTGTTACTCTTTAGTGCAGACTAAAGATGCACCGTCATCTCAGAAAGCACTTTTGCCTAAGGCTTTTCAGCTTTCCAGTAGCTATTCAACATGTGTTACGATTTATAATTAGAAATATTGCTTTTACTCTAAGTTGGTGATATTTCAATTTTTAACCAAAGAAAATAGTATCTTTTTGGATTTAGATAATGGTATCTTTTGGGTTTATCAACTCTTTCTCTTGTGCACAGATAATACATGAATTAAAAATGAAAAAAAGAAAGGTTATGAGATTAACCAGTACAGTCATGGGTCCTGATGTCTTGGGTCTTCCCATTGACCAGGCTTCAGGTCCCATTATTCTGTCATTCTTTGTGGCTTAGAAGAACAACAGAAATTAGTTAGTAATATATTCTGTATTAGACAGTTAGATGCATCAGTCTTTTAATTTAATCATACTCATAAATGCAGGGAATTATTATTTACCCATATTCATCTAACAACTCACTAGTTGTGGTTTCTTCTTACTTTAGGCAAAATGAAATTAATCCAAGTTTGATTGAAAAAAACAAAACCTCACAGTATCAGATGACAAATCCCATCTCTATGTGAAACCCTGTGAAATTGCATAGGGCATATATGGTATTGAAATATGTAAGGTTTTAAAGACCAGAAATGCTTTTGATAGCAGAGATTAGGTTGGGATTTATGGGTGGTGCTGCTTGTCTAAATCCAGTATATTTTCTATTTTTCCTAGGGGTAGCTCCTCACATTTAAATGTCCAGGAGATGGTAGAGGGTGTGTGTGTGTGGGTGTGTGTGTGTGTGTGTGTGTGTGTGTGTGTGTGTGTGTGTGTATTGAAATCACCCCAAGAAGATTGGGACATTGTGCTGTCTAGTTTGTGGGCTTCCATAATCTGACAGTGATTGCAGCTGTGAGAAATATTGTAATATCATTTCTTGCCAGTCACTTAGTCATTCTCTTAGCTCCTGCTTAGGAGTTCCTAATAGATAGATACTTGAAGACGTAGAGACACTGTCCACCATTCCTTTACTTCCTTTAAGTATTTTGTTTAGCTCTCCAAGAAGCTCAGTGAGCCTGGTTGCCTTTCAGGGGACTGAACAGCTGAGTGACTTTCCTCTGAAGAGAAGCCCTCAAGCTTTTTGTAAAGTTTTTTTTTTTTTTTTTTTCTGATTTTCACTCTGCTTTTGTTATCTTTCAGATTTTGCAAGAGAGGGGTTCCAGGATGTGAAGACCACAGTATTGAGAACTGAAGAATTTTCACTTTTTTTCCTCCCAAAATACAACGAATTGCCATGTTGAAGAGGCTCAGCTGTAAGAAGAAACCTGCTTTAGACAATTTTCTATTGAGATCTGGGTTTGAATTTGAATCTTTTTTTGGGGGCCCATTGAAGTAGTATGAGACGGAATTGCCTGGCTGAGAGCAGAGTGAAGAAATCACTCTTTGGCAGAATGCACAGAGAATGTGTGTGTTCAGCCTGGTGCTGGCACGTGGCAGGACTGGCCCTGGGTGGAACAAGCACGTACCCTGAATTCTTCCCCAGGTCTATCTGTGCAGGACTGAGGCAGAAAGATCCTATAATGATTGGTGTGAAGTGATTTTTTTTAACCTTTCTTTTTTTTTCTTTGGTATTAATCATTGAGGATAGTTTAAAGGACAATGTACTTGGTGCTACATATTACAACCCTTAAATGCAGATGTTTGGGGCCTTCACTGTTAGGAAATGCTTGGCAGCCCCAATTTACTGTCTTACACTGTTTGGTCACCCCATCCAAGCTTTAGGAGATCAAATGATATCAGAATGTAATATGTTCAACACCAGGCAGCAGGAACATGCAAGTGAGAGGCTGGCTGGATTCAGCCATCCAGTCTTATTGTATGCATTTAGTTGGGAGCTTACCTTTCCCTTCAAAGTGAAGCTCCTAATAAGAGAAGATTCTTTTTGTCGCTACTTCCTGAACACCTCTTATCTTAGTAACTAATTCCTCTAACAAAAATTAAGCTTCCATCCCAGCTAAATGTTGGATTAGGAAAAAAACAAAAACAAAATTTCTTAATAAGTACTTTCCAGTTAAGAAAACTTTGTATTCTCTGCCCCTCCTCCCTTTAAAAAAAAAGAAAGTATATCTCATTTACCAAATGTTCCTGTTTTAACTTTCTAGAAATGCCTAAAAGTGTTGAGAATTTTTTGGATTAGGTTAAGTGATCTAATGAAAGGTACATGTTTTGTCTAAAATTACATAGATTGGTTGGTGGAAATTGCCGACCTCCATCAAGGCATCTGTTGTCCTAGTGATCTCCATTGGGATTGGGGAGGTGTTTTGCACAGATTTTCACTTGATTTCTTGAGTTTAAAATCTGGATTGAATTGAAAAATTCAGGATGTTTACAGTGCATCATATATCTCTCTTCCTCTTTCATTTTCTTTGTAAAACTATGCAGTTCTCTCTAGAATCGTAGGGATGTTTGAAATCTCACACAAAACCAGGACAGGATATGCTAGCCTTACATGAGATTGGAGCTGTTAGTGTTCTTTTAACAAAAAAAAAAAAATCTGTTAGCATGCCTTTTAAACAGATTAAACTCAAGTAGTAGTGCGAAACTAGTTTTCTAAAGCTCTGTTTGGTAAGGTAGAGATGTGAGTATCTAGAATGAGCAAACTCTTTGCTCCTGATTGACAGCTGTTTCTAAAGGGAAGGTGTAAGAAAACTGACCCTCAGAATTGCTGACATTTACACTTTGGAGGATGTCTAGAATTTTAAGGCTTTTAAAATTGTTGCATTTCAAAATATTTCCTGAAATGTTTCTTCCACCCCTTCCTCTTGCCAGTGACATGTTCAGCAAAGTTCTTGAGCATTGAGGACTTACCTCCCTTTTTTACAAAGTTTGTTGTATATTATTATTAAAAAGGGTTTAGCTTAAACTATTTGTAAAAAAGCAAAAACAAAAATATTTCTTACAAAGCAGATTTAGTAACAGGCTAAATAATTTTTTTTTCACCCAGCTGAGGCATGGAAGGATTTGTAGTATGTTTTTCCACTTGGACATGCTCTCTGCAGAAAGCTGCTAGCTGCTTAGCATTCATTTGACTAGTGATATTGAGAGGAAAGGTTTGTGGTGTTTTGTTTTTTTTTAAGATATTAAGACTTAACTAAAATTTATTCTAAAGGGGATATTTATACTTTTATACTTTTTTAGGTATCCATATTTTATCAGCTTAAAGTTCAATGCCTAAGTTTCCCCCTGAAAATAGCAAATAATAATGTATATTTACAGATAAGCATAACAGCTGTTAGTGTCTTAAACTGCATCTAAAAGTCTCTGCTGCCAAAGTCCCAGGGTAAGCATCTGGGGCTGGAGATTGATTACATTGAGCTCCATCTGTGGTCTTGGGAGTCCTCTGCCCCCATCAAGGCACTGGTTTTGCTCTTATGAGCCAGGCAGAGCAAGCTCAGCATTCCATTTCTTGGCTTGGTTTTATTTGCCTTAGGGAGCAAGAGTCATGGTTCCCAGGAGTAAGGATCGCATAGTGCCTGCCTCTTGTCATCCACATTCCAATCACTGCACAAGAAGGGTATTTTAATTCCTTTCTTTTGACCAAGCAACTGTAGTAGGACTTTTCAGGACTGGTTATAGTCAGCAGACCTGAAAGAGAAAGAGAGAGCACTAGAAAGAAAGCATGTAGATTTCTTGGAAGTAGAATTTGCTAAGTAGTCCAGAATTGAAGAATTTCCTTCATGGAGTGACTTTATACTGGAATACTTTGCCATTGTTCATCTGCTTCTCCCCATGGCATTGCCTGCCTTTTTGCCTCCGCTATTCCACTGTTTGGGGGTGGGGGTGGAGGGGAAGGAGCACCATTTAAAAATGAAATTTTACTGATACCTCATAAAGTTATTATTGTTATGTCTGTCTCTTTGGCTGAAAAGAAAAACGATGACTACAAATGACAGTTTCCCAAATTTCATGGGAAATTTCTAAACTCATTTGAAAGGATTTTTTTGGAAGAAAGAAAAAAACTTCTAATTTCCCTTACTAAGTAGCGCATTCTCATGGCCCATGAAATCACACCTTAGGCCAGGGTTATTTCTCCCCTAGAACTCCCAGGGACCTTCTGTAATAGCTGTTTTATTCCTTGTGTTTTTGAAATCTTGTATCCAAGACTAGGTACGGATAACTGCCTCCAGAAGAGGCCTGCCATGTGCACCTGGCTTATCACTCTAACGACTGTTAGGATTTTCACACCTGCCACTATCTCCCAGTCAGAAGAGTATTAGGCTATAGAAATGCTGGTGTCTGGTCTGCATTGGTGAATCCTCTCTGTCCAGCTGTGGGTAAGAGCAGTTTGCCATAGGTTTCTTTCACCCAAACTGTCCTCTGAAGCATAAATTCTCATTCAATATCTTCTGTATAAACTAGCAGAAAAGCTACTTCAGGAAATTCTGTACCATCGTTGGAAAGATTTTTACTAAAATTCCATGAAAAACTAATTAGCCTATAGCTTTCCTGCCAGTATCAGGGTACAGATGTGACCTTCAGGAGTCTAGGGTATTTCTCATAGAGTTGCTGGTCAAATCTTGTTGCTCTTTTAATTTTATAATGCCCATGAAAATCTTAATTGATTCTTATTAGTTGACCGGTCCAGTAGTCCAGGGGTTCTTCTTTCAGAACTTGAACTATAGAGCCTACTGCTGCTGCTGCTGCAGCTGGAGAAAAATGGGAGTTTAAGATGTGCTCCTGGTACCACCCTGTTGCTCTATAGTGAATTCTTTATTTTCTGGCCCTAATTACACAGAAACTGAAGTCCAAGCAGGTGGGAGGGAGTGGAACAGAAAGCCGAGCATTTCCAGAGAGGGAGGTGTCAGTCTCTATCAGTTCTGGGGCTTAACTCAGGAATGATGCTTTGGCCATTATTTCAGGCTGTTCCCCATTTTTCCAGAAACCCCTTGAAAAAGCCAAAGGGTTAATCCTTAGAACATGCTTTGAAATAGGGGCTCCCCTGTGGGTCCAAAGAACACTCAGAAAAACAGTTGTCATCACTGTGTCCCCACGTAGGGTTTACCTACTGGCTGATAGCAGTCTCCAGTGACTGTCTTCCTCAAAGGCAATGGCCTATTGGGTCTGACTGCCCTGGCAACAACTTTGGCCTTTCTGCCTGACTGGGACTAAAAAGGGCTAATTCTGCACCATCGTGGGGTTTTTTAGTTGTTTTATTTTTGTTGTTATCTGTCCTAAGGAACTCGCACTTTTGCTGCAGTGGATAATGTTAAGGGCTAACACTTTCCAGGTCTGTCTTTGGGGACTATGTGTCTGTCTGTCTACAATTAGAAATGGTGCTCAAACTTACTTTGAAAGAGTAGCTGCTGCCTTTAAAAAAAAAAAAAGACAAAACCCAATAACTTTGGATCAGATGCACATGCCCTTGGGGAAGACTAGGTCTCCATAGGGTCTGATTTATTGATACCACTGTCCTTTGGTCATTGGGGGGAGGAGAGATTTCTTTGCCTTCTTCCCTCTCTGTCCCTCTTTTTTCCTCTTCTTACCTTCCATTTCTGAATATCTGTCTGTCACTGCAACCTGTTTGAATTTCAGGTGATAGGCGAGAAGATTGGGATGATGCCTTTCCTCTAAACACTCCCCCAAACCTCCCATCCCTTCTGATTGACTGAACCAATCCTGGAACCTCCAGCTTGGCTTTGAGCTCTGAGTTGCTTCTCTGGACTTAGTACTTTGGCACTGTTGCTACTAGAGTTGCCACTGTGAGGTGATTGGTCTGAAATGATAACCAGTTTCAAGGCACCTCCCCTTGAAGGCCTGAATAATTGTGATAGGGGCCGGGCATTTTTTTTGCTTTACTTGGTACTCTTTCTCCGTTTTGGAGATCTGACCAAGATGCTTATGCACAAGTTCGGCCCTGGCTAGTAGAGCAGTGGTTCCCCAAGGATGTGGACCATTTCCTTGGTTCAGACCCTGGGGACACTGGAAAGGGATGTATGTTTCTGACTACTCTTTTCTTTCCTTCCCCAAAGGCTACTGAGCTGCTGCTGCTCCTAGACAAGACTGCTCAGTTAAGGCTCGTCTTCATTTGGGCTGGACTTGAGTGAAGGCTCTTCCTGTGAGCCTCCCAGTTCTTGTCAAGTGCTCCCATTTTCTCATGGGTTTGCTAGGGAGAAAATTATCCATTTGGCTGTGTTTTTCAGTGCCCACCACTTTCCTGAGGTTATGTCTGTGATGCTTTATTTCCCAGCTAGCAAATTAGCAATAAGTCTTCATTTCACTCTTTTTAAAGTGTTCTTATCGCAGCAGAGCTTGGAGCCGAGAGTGGGCTCTGGCTCCTGGGCTTTAAAGTTGCATCAAGGTTAAACTTAGAAGCAGCACCTAGTGCACATGGGAAGTTGTATCTAAGCAGCCCATCCAGAGGAGTCTGGGAGGGAACCTTACCTGGGGCTCCCTCCTTTGTCCAAAGAGGGAAGGGGCTGCCCGCTGTTTCCAGAACAAATATGACAAAATGTGTGGGTGTTTTTTAACCTCCTTTTCATAACACTAAGCTTATTGTGAATTGTAAATTGCATGAAATAAACCTGTTTTCCCTTTTAAAACTTTGGTTTGATCTGAAAATGTTTTCTGTCCGTCTCTTGTGTTTCTACCTGTTTTTATTCATTGAACCCTTCTTGAAGACCTGCCACTTGTTGAGCACTGTTCTGGGCACCATGGGGAATATTGAAGAAGTAAGACTGAGCCCTCACGTTGCTTTTAGCCTAGTTTGGAAGATGGACATGGGAAACAGCGAGCAATAAACTTCATGGAAAACTTAGCGAATTGTCCAGACCTGTGATTTAATTAAGTGTAATTTACTCCTTGGAGGGGAGGTACCTTCCACCAATGAAGATCAACAACCGTTGTCCAAGTTTGAGTGTGAACTGTCTGGGCTGTGTCTATCATTTCATCAGCCTCTGTGCCCAAGAGGTACAAGCCAAGGTATGGGAGGGTTTTGTCTATTTGACAAATGTATTAAGTGTCTGGTATGTGTAGAACATTGTGCTAGCATTGAGGATACAGAGAGGGAAAAAGCTGGTCCCTCCTGGCCTTTAAGGAGCCCCATAGTCCAGGAGATTAAATGTAAACCTAGAACCGGCATAGAGTATAGGATGTGAGTAATACAAAGGATGTGTCTGGGAAGAGTATTGAAATTTGGAGAGAACGTCCAGCTGGGAAAGGAGGCTGTCACAGTTATACAGGCAAGAAAGAGGTGAAGCTCTAAGCTGTCGTACCGCAGGCATGGGGGGTGTATGGAGGTAGAATTGACAGGGCTTGGGAGCCAAGATAGAAGCAAGTCACCACATCTCCAAGGGCCTGTTCATCATCCGTTCAGTTTGGCGGTTGGATGAGATAACTTCAAAGGTCCTTTCCAGATAGTGTAGGGAATGGGGAAAAACAGGAACCTGGGAGTCAGTAAAGCTGTGGATGCCTGAGGTAGCCCATTCTGTTGTGGGAGGGCTCTAATTGTTAACTGCACACACCTTTCACCATTGACCCTAGTCTTACACTCTAGGGCCAGGCTGCACCAGTCGGATTGCTTATCGTGGCAGCTGTTCGCGGATTAGAAGTCGTGAAGTTGACTAGGCAGAATTTGGGGGGTGGGGGAGGGAAGGATTCTAGGCTTTGCAAGATGGGGTGGTAAAGAAACAGAGCTTGCTTTTTCTTTTCTTTCCTGCAAAAGTGCCAAAAGGCTCTAGCCATTGCGCTTTGTCTTCTGGGGAAACCCCAGAAAAGCATGGCAGTGGGCCAAAGGGTCATTAATTAGAGTGGGGTTGTGATGTTGGCCAAGTTTGACTTCAGCATTCTCCACACCCACAGATTCCCCCATTGGTGCCACTTCCCATTCCCTGAATGCCCTGTGACCAAAAGTTCACAATTAGATTTTGTGGGTGCTGGAAGGCCCTTAGAGATTGCAACTCTACTTTACTTTTGGGAGAACTGAGGCCTGTAGTTCAAATCCTCCTAGGTCCCACCCCAGAGCCTCTTGTTTGCTGGAGGGCCCCAGCCCTCTTCTGTTTCTGCCACCACCTAGGACTCTTCCTGGTTCCTCCCTCCCTGGAGGGAAATTCCCAGGTGACCTGCTGTTGACAACTTGGCTTGCCACTGAATCACCCTTAAATTTGGGGCCTCTGACTTTTGGAGGCTATTAGACATCTACAATCCCTTCAGAAACCAAGAGTCTTGTTTTCTAGCTCCTAGGCCCTGTGCTTCCCAGGATCCAGGGCTCCTGACACTTCTCCAATTCCTCCCTCTTCTGTTCAGACCCTGGGGGTCCTCCTCCAACTGATAGTAATAATAAAAATAATAATTCACATTTCTGTGGTGCTTTAAAGTTTATGAAGCACTTTTCCTCACAACTGACCTGCGCGAGTGTATTATTCCCATGTTACAGATGATGAAATTGAGGCACAGAGGGATGAAATGTTTTGTCCACAGTCACACACCTAGTCAGTAGCAGAGATTGGCCTCTCCCAAATCTTCAGGCTCCCTAAGTATGGTACTGCTTCTGCAATACCTCCCTCACCCTTTCCTACTGCAGTTGCTTCAGTTTTCACCTAGATCATCCTGCGTCACATAGGACCCCTTCCAGTAGCACCAAGTGCATTCTTGCCCTGTCGATCCCCTCCCCACATCCAAGATGTCCTGTCCACTGCAAGCTGAGGCATCCAGGAATGGAGAATGTGGGCTTTATTAATGGGCGAATATAATAAAAATAGGCTTATGAAGAACAGAAGGGATATTTACAAATATACAGTGTTGACTTGTGAAGGGAAGATGGTACCCTGGCTACTCCCTGCAGTGCCAGCCTGCCCTTAAGGGAGCATGCTCCCAGTAGAATAGCAGTGGGATCCTCCTTTTCACTAGCTCCAGTGTCTGGGCTCTGAAGTTTCCAGGCAGATTCCCTTTCAGTTCACATTCCCGTGGGCTAACAGGGCGGGCCAAGCACGGACAGGCAATCGAGTGGCCAGAGCCTCTAATCCTCAGGCCTCTGCCTTGGCCCAGGTGGGTCTGGTTCGGCTCAAAAGGTGAGCAGAACAGTGAGGCCGAGGAGCAGGGTATGGGCGGCCAAGCCAGGAGCAAAATTTAGTTTGGAGGTCTGTTGGCCCCGGGGCCCCCTCTTCCTGTCAGAGCCAGACTTGAACTGCAGTTCTGGGATGATCCTGTGGAGCCAGGCGTGATGGGAAGCCACTCGGATGTAGACTCCTGGCCGGTTGCGGCGGGCACAGCCTTCTCCCCAGCTGATCACTCCAGCCTGGAGCCAAGAGTCACCAATGTGGCAGACCAGGGGTCCCCCGGAGTCACCCTGTAGCAGGAAGCAAAACTCATGGTTAAGCATCCCCCAAGGGGAAGGGAAGAAGCATTTATATAGCACCTACTATGTACTAGCCACTGTGCTAAGCACTTTTTACAAATACCGCATTTGTTCTTCACAACAGCCCTTCAAGGTAGATGCTGTTATCCGCACTCAGTTCAGGAAACCGAGGCACACAGGGTTAAGTGAGTTGCCTAGGGTCACACAGCTAGGAAGTGTTTGAGGCCGCATTTGAACTCAGGTCTTCCTAACTTCAGGCCCAGTGCCCTCATTCCACTGAGCCATCTGCTTCCAATCCCAAACTGGTATCACGACCCAGTCTTTTCTGCCTCTGAGCTCATCTCTATCTTTTTTTCTCTCTCCTGTCATCTCCATTCTTTTCCTTCCTTACCTCTCTTCCCCTTTGTTCTCCTTCCTTCTTTCACTGCCTTCTCTTTTCTCTTCCTTTCTTCCTCCCCTTCTCTCTTTTCCATCCTACCGTGGCCTCCTCCATTCCCCTCTGTCCTTCCTACCAACCTTCCAAAAAGGCTTGAAGCCCTTAAGGCTTCAAAGCATGTACTTCAGGAAGCCTTCCTAAACCCACCAAGCTTTTGTCATCCATCCCAATTGAAAATATTCCCTATTTCTGTACAATCTGCACTGGTATATGTCTGTGTCACCTGTGTGTAATGTGTGTGTATGTGTCCTGTGTCTCCCACCAGACTGGCACTCCCCAAAGCCCAGGACTAGATTTATCCAGAGATTTGAGGTCAAGGAAACCCAATTTGGACTTCTGTCTCAGATGCTTAGTAGTTGTACAACCCACACAGCTAAATCATCGTCAACTGCATATTAGATCTTCTGAGTTCAATGCATCCAAATCAGAACTCATTCTTTTACTTTAAATCTACCCTTCTTCAGAACTGCCCTATTTCTTTAAAGGACGCTATCAAGTGTCCTTTACCAGTTTAAAGGTCACCCAGGTTTACAACCTTGGTGTCGTTCTTTATTTCAGCCTCCCCATTTTAGAGATAACAGGTAGAAATAAAAGGGGAGTCACTTGGACAGTGTTACACAGTAATTCATTGGCCTAATCAAGCCTCACACCAAGATTCCCTGACACCCGACTCAAACCTCTTTACTTCACTACCTTGATTAACTCAAAAATCTGCACACAGGGCTTGTTCTGTGTTAGGAACCGAGGGCCTAAACTTCCACCCTCCCAGGAGCTCTGTCGTCAACCTCTGGCCCGGGGGCAAGCCCCTGGAATAGGGACATACCTTGCAGGCATCTTTCTTCCCCTCTGCGTAACCAGCACACAACATGTCGTCTTGGATGGTTTTGGGTAGCACTCCATGCTCTGAGTCCTTGTTATAGAGGATGTTGCACTTGTGTCTGTCAATGATGGGCACTGCCAACTTCTGTAGAATTTGGGGGCTGGGCAGGTTATCTAGAGGGAGGGAGACCCCAGTACTTTGAGTTTTCCCCATAACATCACACACCTGGTCCCCAGA
This sequence comes from Vombatus ursinus, assembly GCF_900497805.2. Lineage (NCBI taxonomy): Eukaryota > Metazoa > Chordata > Mammalia > Diprotodontia > Vombatidae > Vombatus > Vombatus ursinus. Next base: position 1,845,842 of record NW_020954548.1, read on the forward strand.
ACAAGAACATGACTTCACCACTAATGATTATTAGCTACCTTTTTCTCTTCTGTTTTCCCCAACTCTTTCATCATCCTAGTGCCCTCCTTTTCCAAATTCTCATCTCATTTAAAATGTGGGGTAGGAGAGAAGGGAGATTAATTTGGAAGATTGTCTCAGATATTGTGTATCTTTGTTGTTCATGCATCCTACAATCCTGTCTTCAAGCTATTAATGAGACTGCTGCAATCTCACTACCATTTAGCTTGTGGGCCTCTGACAGATACTTCTTCCCCAGTGGAATGCCAAGGTAGGCACAGAAGTCAGAACTTGGAAAGCATCTTTTAATTTCTTGATGCTTTTTATGCTTTTTCCCCTCCCTGCCTCAAAATATTTGACTGCAGGTACCCCATTCTCTTTCTGGCTCTAATTCTCTCCCTAGGACCTTTAGTTTCCTTGAAAAATCCCGATCTGCCTTTTCCCTCAGTTTACCTTGCTCGCTGGGACTGCCCCAGCCTGTGACCCAACAGTTCATCCCTGCCTCAAACTTGACCTCAGGGCTGGGAATGCACACAGGCAGGATGTGGTCAGTGAAGGTCACTGGAGCCTCCAGCTGGACCAGGGCCACGTCAGCACTAGAGGCCATGCCCTGATACTGGGGATTGCTTTCCACCCTCTTTACTCGAGCATACATGGCATGAGGCCCAGGATTCACCAACTGCTGGGCCCCTAGTAGAACCTTGTACAGGAAAGTTTCCGAGGTACTGATAGAGGAAGAAAAAGACAAAATGAACAGTAAGTAACAAGAAGGCTCATCCTGATAGTGAACAGTCATATAGGAAAAGGGAAAGAAGGACTATGTAGGACAATCACAGGTTACAGCTAGAGGGGATCTTAGAAATCATTTAAGCTATCCCTTCATTTTATAGAAAAACAAGCCCAGAAAAATTAAGTGAATTGTTTGAGGTCAGACACGTTTGATTTTTAATTAGTTTTTGGTTGTCACATGTTCAGAAACCTTTTTACTGTTGTCAAATTTTTCATGACCCATATGTGACCCACAGTTTAAGAAGCCCTGATAGTCCATCCCCATCATTTTGCACATGGGAAAACAAGCTCAGAAGATGTTAGGCAACTTGATCTGGGCTGCACAAGAGGTAAATGGCTAAGGCTGAGATTTGAACTTGAGCTCTGTGATTCTATGTTCAGCCTTTTTTTCTACTATGTCACACTGCCACCCTTAGAGAAGAGCTGGTATTAAAACAGAGGTAATAGAATTACAGAATTCAGAATTGGAAGGAAACAGAGTGCAAATTATACCTGACTGAGTAACACTTATGCAAACATTCCAAAAAGACATCTACTCGCAACTGAAGACTTCAACTGAGTAGCAACCCATTATCTTCTGAGGCATCCTGTTGTACTTTTGGGCAACTCTAATGCTTCAAAATTGTTTCATCAAACCTTAATCTACCCCTCTGCCCTCTGGAATCAAGCAGAACAAGATTAATCTCTTTTCTCCACGAGAGTTCTTCAAACACCTGAAGATGGCTACCATATCTCCTCCAAATTTTCTTGTCTCCAGAATTAGTATTCTCAGTTACTTCAGAAGATTCTTGAGGCCCCTCACTGTCTAGGTTGTCCTCTAGGTGTTTTCTAGATTATCAGTATACATCTTAAAATGAGATGTCTAGAAGTAACCCAATCCCCAGGGGTGGTCTGACCAAAACTGGGGATAGTGTGACCATGACCTTCATTGTCCTGTACGCTCTCCCTCTCTTAATACAGTTTAACATTTTGTTAACTTTTTAGGCTGCCTTAGTCCACTTTTAATTCACATTAAACTTGCAATTCACTAAGACCCCCCATATCTATATTTTTGTTTTCCATGCCTTCCTTATGCTGTACTTGTGAAGTGGATTTTTTAAAATTTTATTTTTAGGTAATTGGGGTTAAGTGACTTGTCCAGGGTCACACAAGTAGTGTCAAGTGTTTCGTCTGAAGCCGGATTTGAACTCAGGTCCTCCTGACTTCAGGGCCGGTGCTCTATCCACCATGCACCTAGCTGCCCCAAAGTTGATTTTTTTGAACTCAAGACTCTATATTGAGCCGTATTAAATTTTATTTGATGAGATTTTTCCTGTTCTTCTAGCTTGCCGAGAACATTTTTGCATCCAGAATCTGTCATTCTCCATGCTAGCAATCCCTCCCAGTTTGCATCATTTACAAATAGAATAACCAAGCTATGTATGCCTTCATCCAAGTTATCGATAAAAATATCAAATAGCACAGGATACTCTATGAAACAATCCATCAGCAAACATTAAGTACCTGCTACGTACCAATGGAGTCCTCCTTTCAAGTTGGCACTGAACCATTAATGACTTCTGTTAGACATTAAATTATTTTCACATTCACCTAATTCAGCTGTCATCTAGCTTATACCTCTCTACCTTGTCCGCAATGATAGCATGAGAATCTTTGCCAAATTCTTTGCTGAAGTTTAGAGAATGTACCAATCTAGCAACATTGTCAGAAACAAACCAAAAAATGAAAAGAAAATTAGGTTCATCGGGCATTTTTAGTAAAGCCATGCTGTTCTTTGTGATCATTACTTTTTCTTCTAGTTGTTCACGAAAAATCCCTTTAATAATGAGTCCCAAAATTTTGTCAGGAATCAAAGTCAAGTTGTATGGTGCATAGATTTCAAGATACACTCTTGTTTTTGAAAAATTAAGACAGTATTTTTCTTCTGCAGTCCTGTGGTATTTCACCTATTCTCTACCACTTTTCAGAGATCATGGAGAGGTTTAGCGGTCACATTTGCTAATCCTTTAAAGTCCTGGATTATAATCCATATGGACTTGGTAACAAGCTCAAAGTAGCTATCTACTCTCTTACTAACTTCTTTGTTATCTGTAGGTTCTGGCCCTATTAGCTAGTTTCAGTTCTTTCCAGTACAAGTAATGTTCTATTTGTCAGAGAAACCCCACACAAAATAAGAATTGAGTAGTTCTATCTTCCCTCTATTATACATTATCATCACCTTACTCAAACAGTGGTCCTACCTCTTCTTTGATCCGCCTGTTTGTTTTCAAATAACTTTTAAAACCAGACTATTTTTGTTATCTTAATTTTAATTACTCATTCCGAATTTTAGCCCTTCTGACACCATTCTTATAGGATTGTGCCACTTTTGTATTCACCCTATTTTATCCATTGCTTCTGCCTTCAGTATAACATTTCTCTTTAAAATCTAAATTAGCTGATTAATTCCTCGTGGATTAATCCCTATAAATCCTTTTCAAAAACTGTCTCTTTTCTTCCTCATTGGAATTGTTTCTGAAATTATGAGAAATAATTCTCATAATTTTATTTGTGAGAGCCTCCTATTCCTTCTGGAGGGACTTTCTATCTAGAATTTTAGGCCATGGCGTCCTACTTAATCTTTCATTGAGTCCTTTGAAATTTGCTCTTTGATTTTTGGTACATGTCAGATTATACCTGGCTTTCCTTACCACCTCTATCATGATTTCTGAGACAGAAGGGTCATTTCCCCTCAAGGTTCCCATCATTCCTACTTTAACAATAAATTCTTTCTTGTTGGTTCTCTGATTACAAATCCAGCACTCTTTTGTACTACATCACTGTTTACTCTACTTTCATTCTTAAGTTCACAGTTTGTCAGAGTTGTGGTAGCCCAGTGTCCTCCTTGTTCAAGGTTGGATCCTGAATCCCAGAGAGGGAAAGAGAGTTTCAAAAACAAGGTCCCAGAGTGAGGTTGAGACTAGAACCCAGGATGGCTCCTTTTCAGTCCCATGCTTAATTCCATTGCATCACACTGATAGTGGGGCAGGTTGTTACCCATGAGATGTGATTCCAAAAACATCTTCCCTTTGTCTCATAATTATGCCTAAAATTCCACCTTTAGAGTCAGTCTTTTGCTTTACAAAAATTCCTCTCTGAGGATTCATTTATAATGAAGACAACTGTAAGAGAGTTTATCAATTACTCTCAACTTAATGTGACATTCGTTTCTTGAGGAGAATGAGGGAGAGAGAGAATTTAGGAACACAAAGCATCCAGGGGTAGTGCACTAGAAAGAGCTCTGGATTGGGCATCTAAATGAACATTTCAGCTTTGCCACTAATTCACTATGTGACCCTTATCTTTCTAATCCTCAGAGGTCATCTAATCCAACCCCCTTATTTTTCAGATGAGGAAACAGATCCCTTCAAGCTCTGAAACTCTGTAGTTCTATGTGGTTCATAGAAATTGGGATTCTCTCCAATTTCTATGATTGTGGTCTCCTGGGGCAGATTAAGTACCATACATGTATGTGTAGGCATAGTAGGCATCCAGGAGATAGCACAAATATCCTGAGCACCTGAGAGTGTAGAATGTGGAAGAGATTCCAGTTTGTTTTCGGTGTGGTGCAGTGCATTTGAAGATACAAGGGCTAGGCTCCAATTTAGACCCTAATATTTACTAAGAACCAGTTTACCTTCCCAGACCCTAATTTTCTCCTTTAAATGGAGAAAGTGCTTTGTAATCTTTAAATCATTATAGAAATGTGAGTTAACACTATTTCCCATTTTTGCTTGACTCTTTCCTCATCTATAAAATGAAGAGGCTGGCTTAGGTGAACTGTAACCCTTTCAGCTATAAATCTTATTAAGAACCTTTTATGAGAATCAGATAGAAAGAGGTGTCTGGTTTTGAAAATGGAATGAGGGCTGGCCACAGGGAGATGTCCGTGGTACTGAGAATCTTTGAAAGGAATAGGCAAAGCCACAGAGTACAGGAGAAATGTTCACCAGAAGGCTCCATAATGTGGCAAAGAGCATCAGAAGAGGGGGAAACAAAAAGGGACAGAATTTAGGAAGAGTCAGAATAGGATGAGAAGGAGCAACAGGAGCTGGTTTAGGGAACTGCTTGAGGGACTGGGACAGCCTTAGAAAGCAAGCAAGCATGCATGAACACAGAGACCAAATGACTAGCTTCAACATCCTCCCCTGAGAACAGACCTACAGATAATGGCAGATACTGCAATTGTACCTGCCCAGTGTGTGTCTGTGTGTGTGTGTGTGTGTGTGTGTGTGTGTCTGTGTGTGACCCTTTAAGGCCTAACTCTAAAGCCATTATTGGCAAGAAATCTTCCTCACTAGGAATGTGACCCTTGGCAAGTCATGACCTTGGTTTCCTCATCTGTAAAAATGAGGGAGTTGAACTTGAGGTCTTAGGTTCACTTCTACATACATACAGAGAGAGAGAGAGAGAGAGAGAGAGAGAGCAGAAAGGATCCTAGAAATCATCTAGTTGAAATTATCTAGTTTTTAGCTTTCATTTTTATAGAGGAGGGATCTGAGGTACAGAAAAATGAAGTCATTGTCCCAAAGTTACAAAATTAGTTGGTGGCAGAACTGATGTGCAAACCCAAGTCCTTTAATTCCTGATTTAATGTGCTTACCATTAAATCATGATGCCTCTCCCAAGCAGATGTGATCATTTCATTCTGTGAACTCCCAAAGCATTTGTTCATACCTCTCTTTTGGTCTTTCTCACAGTCTTCTGTTATTTTTATGTATTTATTGTTATTTTTATGTATTTAATTCCCTCTCCTAGGCTGTAAGGAGCCTTAAGACAGGATTGTTTCTTAGTCATTTCATTCCCTCCCAGCCTCCATAATAATGCATTGTATTTAGTTAGCCATGTAAACTCTGCTCAGGAAAATTTGATAAATTGAATTTCAATGTAAAGAAAATTCATCTGCGAAAGCAATGAGGCACTGGGATGGGTTCTCAAAACATGATGAGGGTTCTCTCTCATGGAGAACTCATACCCAAAGGATGCCCCTGGTTGTATCTGCTCAGTGGTGCAGGGCTTCTCTGGCCTGTATTAAACTAAGTGAGGAAATTTGGCCTAGTGGAAAAAACACTGAACTGTCAGGAGACTTGGGTCAAAGTCACTTTATTTCTCTGAGCCTTTGTTTCTGCTACCATGAAATGGGAATAATAATAATAATTGAAGCACTTCCTACCTCACAGTGTTTTTGTGAGGAAATTGCTTTGTGATAATAAAGAGTTAAGAATTGTGAGATGGCATCATACACAGCACAATATAGTGGAAAGAACCCTAAACTTGGAATCAGTAGATATTAATTTGCATCCTTGTGTTATCAAGTCTCTACCAGTCATTGTTTGTCTATTTTATGTCAAAGAGTGTAGTAAATACCAAAGAACCTAGGAGATTTATCTGTGTTGATGAATAGATAGGATAGGTCTGGCTAAGACCAGGCATTGTGTTGCTGTCTATGGTGCTAGAGAATGAGGGGAAAGTGGGGCTAGTAGGGATTGTAGCGGGCAGAAGGCTGTCCATGGTGCTGAAATGAACAGAAGCCTAGAGACAGGGAAAATCCAAAGGTATAGGGGCAGTTTGGACTGTAGGCATGTGGGACTTACTTAGAGAAGCAATGAGCTGCTGTCATGACCCACTGATCCGTTATGAGGCTTCCTCCACAGAAGTGGGTCCCATTCCTCTGGATACTGACCTGCCAGGGCCATTCCCCCTCTTGGGCATTCTGGCCTCCTACCATTCGGTTCAGCATTCGGGGCTGACCACAAGCTGGGAAGCAGAGGAGAATAAAAAAGTAGATGTTGCTGTTGCTGCCCTGTGGAGGGCATGTCTCTCCCACTGTAAACATGAACTATTATTTTTGGAGTCGTAGTAGGTTAGAGCTGGAATTGACTTCATAAGTTTTTCTCCTTTCTGTCTTCTTTTCTTTGGCCTATAGTTTCCCTCACCTTTGCGATTCATTTTTCCTCATCTATTCTTGGGACCTCAGTAACTGCTCTTGTATCCTCTCTGATCTCTTCTTGACTAGCTATTTTTGCCTGTCAGGATTTCTCTGGTATGCCTAATTCTCTTTGGGAAGCCATATCTGCCTCATATTATAAAAGGTATGGAAACAGAATCCTTAAGTAGCAATGTCATCTAGTCTAACATCAATGTGAAGCAGGCATCCCCTTGACAACATCCTCGATAAATGATTATGGAGCCTTCATTCAAACAGCTCCATTGTTGGGGAATTAATCACCTCCCAAAGTAACCCATTCCAATGTGGTACAGATCCAATTGTTATTGAGTTCCTCCTCATGTTGATTAGAAATCTGCCTTCTTCTAACTTATACCCACTTACTCTTTTCCTGAACTCTGGGAGTAAAGCATATCAAGTCGAATTCATGCCAAATTCACCATACTATTCCTGCATAAAATATGCAAAGACAGCAAGTATGCTCCCTGAAAGTTTCCAGTTTTCTAGTTCTCATGAGATAGAAACCTTCTCATGTCTGTAAAGATTATCTGCTTAGTCCATACTCTGAGACTCTAGAACACTATTTCCTTCCCAACTCCATTGGTAGGGCCTCAGACACTCACCTGTAGTTGACTCTGCCTCCTTTGTTCCTGTAAGATAAAGATACAAGGATGGAGTGTCAACAGCCATTGCCACTGAAGTTCTCCTACATCCCCAGACTGAAAAAATTCTCTCCAGTCTTCAGACATTCTCTTACCCTCTCATCTTTGGTTGCCGTGTGCCCCACTCCTATTCTCCAACCACCAGGCTTAGAGCCTATATGGTTTAAAGGTATTCCTCCTGGCACTCGGGCTAACCTTAACCATACAGGATTATCATCTCTACCCTCAACAGTCTCTCAAGGCTCTGATAACTTGCTAGTAAAGAGTTATAGGCCTGACAATGAGAAACAACATAGTTAAAGCATTAGGCACAAAAGGTCTCCAGAAATGTTGACTGGATATTTGATTGAATGAATAAGGGAGATATAATGTGGTGTTCAGAAAGAACTTAGAATTGGAGTCCAAAGTCCAGTTTTCAAATCACAGCGCTACCATTTACCAGCTGTGTGGACATGGTACATGATTTCATCTCTCTGGGACATTTCCTCTTATGTAAAATAGGAGTTATAATTTCCCGTACTACCTACTTCAAAAAGTTGTTGTGAGTAAAGGGTTTAGTAATCTCTAAAGCACTATAAATGAATGAGCTGTTATTTACTTCCAATCTCCCCTCTTCCCCAGGTCTGAACTCCCTAAGGGACAAAGAAGTTTAAAATGACCTTTGGAAGACCCTTCCAGCTATGAAGTCTGAAGAATTTCCCAGCCCTCATCATTTCCTTTAGACCTTGCTCGATTCCCAGCACCTATGGGTGGATTTGTTGCTAGTGACCCTAGATCTTCAGACTTGAACATTCAAATAAAACCAACCAGATGGAGCTGAGGAACAGCCTCAGCAGGAAATGGACAGGCCCATGATTGGAGCTTATTTGTATAATTAGATAATTAATTCAATGTATGGGGCTGGGACAGTTAGGATGCCACTAGATCTTTTTTGGGGGACCTCCAGACACACATTCCATTATCAGAATGGGGAAATTGAGGCACTAGGGAATGGAGGAAAGATAAGAATACAGGAGGGGACAGAGAACAGAAAAAGAAGAGGCAAAGGGAAAGGGGACAGTGATGAGGAGATTGGATGGGCCAAGAAGTTACCAAAAAGGAATAAATAGGAAGATAGGCAAGGGTAAAAAATGAAATATTTAAATGTAGGAAAGAATTTGCAACCTTTCAGAAATGCTGACCTCTAGTTTTTCTGACATATAAGAGAGTAGATATGGGACTGGAAGTGACCCATGGGGTTAGCCCTGAGTGGGCAGTGGTCCCAGGGAGCCCCTGCACCTTATGCTGAAAAATGTCTTTCCATATACATTATGCTAATTCATTTGGGTTAGCAAACTCCTCTCTTAAAATTGAGTTACACTCACAGATTAATGTCCATTATTTAGTGTGAGATTGATAGACTGATGTCTAGCTAAGATAGCCATGTCAACAAACTGGGAACTTTAACTGGGGAAAGGAGTAGGGAAGAGAGGTAATTTTAAAGCCTAGGACAGTGGAAGAGAGGCATGGCTGAGTGAGGTGCTATTTGAGGTGCTTTGAGAGCGCTGGGGAGCAACATGGAGGTCCTGGGAGAGCAGTGAGAGGGAAGATAAAGGAAGGTAGAAAGGCAGCAAATATGAAATTTGCCCACTCAGCTCTTTTGCAAAAGGCAAAAGACAGCCCCCTGCTACAGGGCTCTGGGCTTGAAGTAGTTGCCTGTCTTATGTTGGGGGACAAAGTTCAGGGAAAGGAATGAGATAGATGGAGGTTTACAATATAGCTAGAGATGGAGAAAACTCAGAGAAGAGGAAGAATTGGAACCTAGAGACAGGAAATGGGAAAATGCTGACACACACTCAGAAAAAGAGACAGAAGTGAGAAGGGGTGGGGTGAGGGGACAGACAGAGATAGAGGAGGAGGAAGAGGAGGAGGAGGAGGGAGGGGGGAGGGAGAGAGAGAGAGAGACAGAGAGAGAGAGAGAGAGAGAGAGAGAGCTAAGGGCAGAGGGAATAGGAACTCTTGCTCTTGGTCAGTTTGTGTGTATGTGAGGTTTTGGGGGGGTGATAAGAGGGAACTGTACTTTAGACACCAAGTCACCCCAGAATTCTTGTCTCTCAGACTAAAGCCCCTCCCCTAGGCTCAATGGCCTTTGGTTTTAAGAGGAGAATTTCACTGTTCTTTGCCCTTATTGGTAATAACAGTAATTACCCAATAATATCAGGAGCAAACACACCTAATTATCTGTCATTATGATTGTAAAAGGTGTGTGGTCATTTATCTCCAAGGAAAGCAATTATCATTGCAACAATAGGTCCAAATAAAAAGAGCCAGGGGCTAAGGGGAAGGCCTGGGTACTAGACGAGGAGGAGAGGCTGGGGACAGGATTCTGGGGTCCCAGTACCAGAGCAGGACAAAGAGACAGCACAATTTCCAAAGCAGATTTTCCTAGAGCCACTCAAGAGAGCATGTATCCCCCACATCTTCCAGCAGTCACAAGATGATGAAACTGAACCCCAGTCTTCATCTGCAGCCTGAAATGGCCAAGGCCCATCCCAGGGAGGTGACACAGGGACAGGGAAATGCAGCTGCTTCCAGAGTGGGGCGTGTTAGCCGGTGGAATGCAGCACAATTTTCAGGGCAAAGAGCACCCAAGGGAAGGGAAGGCAAAATCAGGAAAGGAGTGTCTCTTTAGATGTTTGGCTGACCTCCCACCAGCCCAGGAGTCCTGACTCCTGGTCCTGTCTTTCAGTTCCCTAGTGATCCCTCACCCTCTGAGCTGGTCTGATCAGGGTAACCCTATCTGACCCTAATTAGCTTGAGATTTGGAAACAGGGGAGAAGGCTGGCATCCCACCCTCCTCCTACACTTTTTGTGACCACAATATCCTCAGAGCTTAAGCTGGAAGCCAGCTTTCCAGCTGCAACATCTAAGCTCCTAACCCTCCTCACCTTCCTTGCACTGTAGATTGTAAAGGATATGGAGACATTTAGTTCTACAAGGGACCATAAAGGCCATTTAATCTAACCTCTTATTTTGCAAATGAGGAAATTGAGTCAGTGAGGTGAAGAGACTTGTCGAAGGTCACGCTGATCATAAGTGACAGAGGTAGAATTTGAATGCAAAGTCATCTAATTCCAGATCTCCTTTTCTTTTCACATTGCCATATTGCCTCTAGGTGCCCTTCTCCTACCCTCCTACATGGCTGCATTCTCTAGCCTCCTACTTAATCAGCTCTTTCAGCCTCCTACTCATAAGTCTTATTCTCCCACTCAAATACATCCTCTCCCATCCTCCTCAGCCCCTAAACCAAACCTTTTACTCAGCTGCATCTTCCTCTGCAGCCCCTCAGCTTTCTACTCATCTCCATCTCCCAGCATCCTAATCAACCCCATCCTCCAGCCTCCTACTTACTCCCCTCTCCTCATCTCCAATTCACTCTTGACTCCTATCTTCCTTTCTCTTTCCAAATGAAGGAGAGGCATTTAAATATATAGCTTTACTCTCCCAGTAAATCTACTCCTAGTAGGTCTGTCCCCCACCCATTCCCTCCCCAGTGCTACTCAGTCCTAATTGGCATACTGGCTGGTGAAACCCAGACCAGAGCCTCTCCCTTCTTTGTGAGCCCTTTGGGTCCTACTCTTGCCACCTTCACACCCTCCTTCAGGAATGATGACAGATGGGTAAGGGTGTTTTCTCCAGGTCATGGTGATCTTGCCTTCTCCTAGCTCACCACTACCTCCTCTCCTGGCCTATGGCACTTGATGGAGGTAAAGCTATGTGTCTCTCAGGCCTGTATCTACCTTAGCACGTGTGACTAAATCCTTATTTTAGCAATGTAAGACTTGGATAAGGGGTAGGGGAGTCATTTAGCGTGGTATAGTAGAAAAAGCAATGAATTTAGAGATAGGTGAGACGTAGATTGAAATCCTGCCTTTAACACTTAGTAGGTATTTGACCGTAGGCAAATTATTTAATATTTTTGAGCCTCAGTTTCTTTATCTTTTAAATGGGGGTAATAATACTTGAACTACATACTTCACAGGGTTGTAAACCTTAAGGTATTATGTATCCTTGTGAATTATTATCTTAGGACTTCAGATTTCATAAGGTGTGACTTCAGAGATCTCCATTGCTGGGGGGCTTTCTTTAGTCTTCTCTTTTTCCAAGACCTAGGAATTTTGTTCTCTATTCCCAGAGATACCCTTAAATTCTCAAGAAACAAACCCAAATCATCCAGGACTATCTAAAGCCATGGAGAAAACTTTCCTGTGGGAATCTTTGGGTTCCCTTACGCTCCCTGGGGCTACTGTCTGCCATGGAGTCTGAGTTGGGGGGATGTTATTAGGTGGGGAGAAGAATGGAGAGACACTAGAAAGAGACAGAGTTGGGCATATTCTAGGAGAGAAAACAGGAAAGGAAGATAGAAAGCTAATCAGAAGAGAGTGAGGAGACACAAATCAACTTGGAGATAGAAAGCTAGTCAGAAGGGAGTGAGGAGACACAAATCAACTTGGAGATAAAAGATGAGGCAGAGACCCATAGAAATGCTGAAATGAATTGGGAGAATGAGACAGAAACCAAGGAAATATGTGAGAGGAGAGAAAAGGAAAAGGAGGTGGGGACCAAAAACGGTGAGAGAAAAAGTGAAGAAAATAGAACCCAGGTGTATTGTCCTTCAGTCCCCAGCTTGCCTTCTTTAGGTCACACTCTCCCTGTCACCCCCAACCCTGGCCCCCCACTCCAAACCCAGATAGTCTGGGCTCTAGCTTCTGAAGACTCACCAAACTGAAGGAGGAGAAAGAAGAGGGCCAGGGTTTGGAGCTGCCTCATGCCTTCTGGTCTCAGGGAGCTGGGGGAATAGGAATCCTGGGTTCAGAGAGGGGCTCTGGGCTGGTTGGGTCAGCGAGACAAGAATGGTTTGGGGAGCACTGAGCTTCCAGGTTCCATGAAGCAGGGGGTTATATCCCGGGAGGTGATTGCCTACTTGGAAATGCTACCCGACCAGTTTGCCCAGTTCCCTCTCGATTGCCTCTCCTTCAGGAACTGGAGTCTCTTGAAGAGGAGGTGACATTTCAATGACCCTGCCCTCCTGAACCCCCTGAACTTCTAGGTTAAGAACCAGAATCCCCTGGCCATCCCTGACCATGCATTGCGATAGATTGACCCTAGAACTTCCATATCCTTTTTCTCCTAATCTGAACAATAGGCATAACTAGGGATTACAGAGATCATCTTGGTTACTCTGGAGAAGGTGGACAACTTGGGTCCCTGAGCAGAGGAGCCAGGAGGAAGACAGAGGACTGAAGAACAGGAAACCTTCTCAGAATGGGCAGGGTTTAAGAAGGGTGTACAAGGAAGTCTGGATTCTGGGAAGGCCTGGATCAGCAGTGCCCCAATTCCTTTGTGGTTATTGGTCTCTGGGTGGGAGGGACCCTCTTCCCCAGGCTCTGAAGACATGAGAATTGGAGAGTGGAAGTGGACAGACTTTTGGGAGGAAGTTATTTAGGGAATGGGTTTGACGTAAAAGAGTCAGGGATGGGAGCCACTCCGTTGGAACAGGCAACTCCCCTTTCTTTCCCCATCTTCCTGGGTCTTTGAGCACAGGGTCAAGTCTAGAGTTTCCTGGTGTCGGCCGTCCCTAACCACATTCATTCTCTCAGCCCTTGAACCTTCCCTAATTCCACCTCGTTCTCTATTCTGGATCCCACTCCTCTCCCAGAAATAAAGTTCATTCAACCTAACAGCGATGCTCCGGCTCACACCTTCTCCCTCCTTCATCTTTCCTCTCTCCCTCTCTGAATTCAAATTTCTGGACTCTAAGGTCCATTTAGGATCCAACATTCTATGTTCTGAGGGCTTTTTGAAGAATTACAAGACCGTAGATTTAGAGCTAGAAAGAACCTGGAGGCCACATAGGCCACCCTCAAATTGAAGTCAATAGATGTTAAACGACTTGTACGATGTCAACTAAGTGTTAAGTGACCAGCCCTGAAGCTCTAACATAGCTTTCAGATTTAAGATTTCATGGCCTGTGTTCTTAGAGCCCTATTAGTTTTGGCATTCTGTGCTTTCTTTTCTTAGATCCCTTCTAGTTCTAACCTTCTATGTTCAGTATTTTAAAGGCCTCTCCAGTTTTATAGAATTTTAACATTCTTTGTTCTAATTTCGAAGGCACCTTCTAGCCCAACATTTTCTGTTTTCTGATCTATGGAATTTTCTAGCTCCAACATTCTACTTAGGGCCACTTCCAGTTCTGACATTCTGTGATGCTAAAATTCTGACTTCTCTGCTTATTTGTGCCCTGGAGTGGCACAAATCTGGGTGTAGGGATGGAAAGCATGGTAAGGAAGATGAGGGTGGGGGTCCGTGAAGGAAGCCGCAAAGGCTATCAAACTGGGAGGAAGGAGCAGTATGAACGCTGTTTTAGATTCTCAGAAGGAAGGAGGTCAGGACACACCTAAGCCTGGTTTACTCAGCCACTTTCCTTAACCTGAAGCCCACCGATGAAAGGAAATGGGGTGACCTCTAGTGGCAATGGGGCACAGATACCGATTGTGGATTGGGGAGAAGCACGGCAGGGGCTACAGAGGAAGGCAGGAAGCCGTTAGAGTCCCTTTCTCTTTATTTGCCACCCTCCCTCCTTGGCCACTCACGTTCTCTCTTTCCTTTCCTTCTTGCGATTAGATCTTCCCACTAATTTTTTGAAATTTATATGTTTTATTAGGCAACTCTCAGACTTTCAGTTGCAGTCAGTCAGTTAAGTAAACATTTATTAAGCATCTCATAGGTGCCAGGGACTGTGTATTAAGCTAAGGATACAAAAAAGAAGTAAAAGATAGTCTCTGTTCATCTAATGGACTTACATTGACAGAGGGATTTTCTTCATTAAGAGTTTCCATTGAACTCCAGTGAAATCACAGAATCAATCCAAGTGGAAATTTAACATTAAACATTAATACAAATAACTATACTTATGTGTATAATTATAATATATACATTATACAATACATACATTCAATATGTACATAAGCTGCTTATGTGGCTTAACAGCTACATTTAAAATAATTAATTTAAGGGAATAAAGTTTCATAACAGTTTTTCCCTATTCCTCCCTCCGCATTAGGATTCTTTGCTGATTCATTATCATTAACTCTTCCTCATTCGAGGTTCTCATTAGTGCATATTGCATTTTTAAAGTTCTTCATTTTCTGCCCTGTGTTCCTCACAATTGTCCAACCATCTTAATTTCTTATTCCTATTTCTTACAACCTGAAACACTCACCGTTCCCATCTCTCATGCCCCTGGAAGATGTGCAGCCTGAGGTCTAACTCACATTCCAGCCTGTTCCAGTGTCTATTGTTCTTAGTAGAGATGGTGAACCACTTCCTATGACCATCTTTTTAAAATGAGCTCTGAAGTTCTGCTGACTTTTTCTTTACAAAGCTTAAGAGCTCCATTTGCTGGAATTTCCTTTCTGTCCCTTCCAGCCTCTATGTTAAAGTCCTTGGCCTAGACTAATGACTGAGTTCATCCTTGATCTTTCTAGCTCATTTGTTACTTTTCCCCCCACTTTTAACCCAATGCAAGCTTCCTCACCATTCTCCTCTTTTCTCACCTCTAGATTCTAGTCCCAGTTCTACCATTTATTCACTTAGTATGTGACTTTGGTAAAAGCCTTTCCCCTCTCTGAGACTCAGTTTCCTCATATGTAAAAATAAAGGTATTCCACTAGATGATCAACTTAAACAAAAACAGCGTTACATTTGGAATCAGTGGAACGGTGCTTGAATGCTGGTTCTGTTACTTATTGCCTTGTGGCCTTGGAAACGTAATTAAATTAAAAAGTGTATTTCATTAAATACTTCCCAATTACGCATACTTTTTTTTAACATTCATTTAAAAATTTTTGAGTTCTAAATTCTCTCTCTCCCTCCTGCCCCTTCCCTACACATTCCAAAGGGAAGCAACATGATATCAATTATATATGTGAAGTCATGCAAAGCCATAGTAGCCGTGTTGCTAAAGAAACACATACATACACAAACAAAAGAAAAATAAAGAAAGTAAAAAGTATGCTTCAATCTACGCTCAGTGTTCATCAGTTCTCTCTCTGGATGTGGATAACATTTTTCATCATGGGTCCTTTGAAATTGTCTTAGATCATTGTCTTGGCCAGAATTGCTAAGTCTTTCACAGTTAATCATCCTTATGACATTGCTGTTACTGTGTACAGTGTTCTTCTGGTTCTGCTCGCTTCATTTTGCATCAGTTCATATTAGTTTTCCCAGGTTTTTCTGAATCTAACCCCTTGTTATTTCTTATAACACATTAGTATTCCACACAATCTTATACCATAACTTATTCAGCCATTCCCCAATTGATGGGCATTCCCCCAATTTCCAATTCTTTGCCATAACAAAAAAGGGCAGTTATAATTTTTTTTTTACAAATAGGTCCTTGGGAAAGTAATTTATTGTGCCTGGACCTCTGTTTCCTTATCTGTAAATTGAAGGAGTTAGAGTAGATGATTTCTGAGATCTCTTCTGGCTTACATGCCCTATGATCTGTGATCCCCTACCATCCTGAGAGTAGTTCACTAAAGAAGATGGGACTAGGAATGGGTAGGGAAGGATGGGAGGTAACTGTGGCCAGGAGGAAGGAAAGACTTTTAGAACACAGAACATCATGTAGAATTTGGAAATGGCGGTCTTTAAAGGGGAGTGAACTCATGTTTCCCTGATTTGTGCCACCAGATGGCACAGGTCATTGTCATGAGGGTAACCTTGTGAGGCCTTGAAAATGAAAGGAACAGGGTATTTTCCAGAGTCGTTCTAGAGGTGACATTCTAGAGCTGAGGTATTTGAGAAGTCTATTAGTGTAAGACTAGTCCCTAACCCTGTTACGTTTGGGCAAAATGGTTTTAACAGGGCAAAGAGGTGTGGACCCAAATAAGCATTTGGTTCATGTGGAAGGAAGGGTACATTTGCAGCTCTACAGGTATTCTGGGGGAGTCTTCCTTCTGGTGTTATTACCGATGTTCTTTGGTGACAAACCTAGTGCAGCTGGTTTTTAGGATAGGAAAATTGGGAGAGCTCATACTGTATGGATCAGTTCCATATGGGGAATTATCAGCAGTTTAAAGTGGGGTTTCTAGCCATTTGGGGGCTATCCTATTTCAAAGTGAGATGTAACTGTTGCCACGATGGGGTTCAGCAAAGGAGGGCAAATCTTGGTAGCTTGTATATGATCCTAGTCTTTGTGTAACCTTTTTACATTTTAATAAAATGAAGCCTGCCAATCGAAAGCCAGAATTTTAGACTGGAAGAAAGTAGGGCTGGCAGAAGTGTTTTTGAGGTGGTTTAAGTAAAAGCTTAAAGTTCTTTTTTCAATTAAATTTTCTCTTTTACTTTTGAACTTAATTATCAACAAACATTTCAACAGAAAAGAACAAAAATGAGAGTTGCATATGAAATTCTGTGACAGTTTTTTTGGGGGGTATATATTTAACAAGGTACTTAGAAATTGCCTTGTTTATCTCTTTTTGTCTTTTTGTTTTCTTCTGTACATTTTTAATGTTTTATTCATTTCCTTTCTTTTTTGGGGGATCTCTATTATTATTCATTAACTTAGTTTTCCAAATGGCTCACCCATAACAAATAATTATAGTCAAGCAAACAAATCAATACATTGGCCATGTCTCAAAATGCATTCTTCTAGTCCTTAACCTTTCTGCCAAGAGCCAAAAGCCATGCTTCATAATTATCAGTCTTCTAAGGTAAAAATTGGTTACTGTATTGATCAGAGTTTTCAAAGTTGTTTTCCTTCATATTACTGTGGCTATCATGTAAATTGTTGTCTTGGTTCTTCTCACCTGACTCTACATCAGTTCATGCAAGTCTTCAAAGTTTCTCTGAATCCTTCATATTCATTACTTCTTACAATGCAAACATTTTATTGCATTCATATGCCACAATTTATTCAGTCATTCATAATCATTTTAGGACCTCTTAGCAAGCCATCCTGCGTCCTAGAATTTGGAGGTATTAATTGATATGATGGTGTCATTATCTAAAAGATAGGAAGAAGAGGGCAATCTCAAGACTGTGAAGATTATATGGAGCTGCATGGGCAGGAGAGAAGTGAGTTCATTCAGTTTAGGGCCACCAGAGATTGCAGTTCCCTAAAGGGTGGTCAGTACAAGTCTCTCTGTGGTCTGTGCTTGCAGCATAGCATTTATAGTTTCCTAGCCCATCAGCACAAGTGGACTTGAGGCCACAGAGAGGAGCCCTCAGCCTGGGAAAGAGGAAGCCCAAAAAAGACTTTGCAGAGATAGCATTTGGTACACAGTGGCTCATGCAGCACAATCCTTGCCTCTATGAGAGCCTAGTCTATTTCATTTTTTCCTGGACATGGCACATAGATTTACTTTTCAATGCCTTCCAAGACCTCATTGTAGCAGGTGACTTGAATCAAGGTACCTGAGGAGAGGGCCTCACTTCAGGGAGGGGTGCCAACCTAGAAGAACCAGTGTGTGTTAAGGGAGAGGAATACTAGGTCTTGTTTCTCATGCTGCCCTAGTAAATTTGGAGTTAAAAGGAGTCCAATAATAACAAAATTAGAGTTCCCTCTGTGTGGAGCTGGGCCTGATTCAAGTTATCCCCTGATAGGTTAGGTCTGATATTGGAACAAAATGAGATACTCACAAGCCATTCAAAAAATCAATAAAAGGTTTATTGATCTATAGCATAGGAAGGATACTCAAGCAAGATATGGTGCTTGGTCTCAGAACTCCGTGACTCAAGGGGTCTTAGGACATCTGGAATTCTGAAGGGCCCCACCTCAAAGTCAAATATGTCTTGAAGACACCAGGAAGCTGAGTCTATATAGCAGCTTCAGCCTTAGCCTTCTAGTAACTTAGCCTCCTGGTAATTGACTAGTCAAGGTTTGGGGACAGCTTCCTTGGCTTTTAGAAAAAGAACCAGCCTAACCTATGTGGGTGGTTGGGAAAGCCTATCACACCTCACGAAGAGCTGAGGCCAATCGAAGTCCTGGCTGAGTGCTCGTCATGGAATTATTTGTGGTCTTGTAGGGTATGATCCTGGCAAGCTCAGGCTGTCTGGGCTTGAAGGGGAAAGGCAAGTTCACAATGATCTGCTTTTTTTCTTTTGTTTGTTTGTTTGTTTGTTTTTGGTGAGACCATCAAAGTAATACGTGTGGTGTATGAAGCAGGGCAAGGAAGTCATTTACCAGAATGGCAAAAATGAAGTACAAGGTAAACAAGGGCTCAAAGGAAGAGGGATATTTGAGGACCAGAAGAGTAGGTCAGCAATAAGGCTTCAGTGAGATCCAAGGAGCAGTAGTAGTCTGAAGGCAGGCTGAAGTTCAAAGAAACCAGGGTATCTAACCAAGTCTGAGATTGATTGCTTGAAAGTTTACATGCAATTTATCATGCCCAAGCAGGTGAACATGCAGCATGTTTGTATCCTTTTAAGCCTGAAATGTAGGGGGTTTTAAACTTCCCTCTGTTGATTATCTCCAATTTATTCTGGATATATCTTGTTTTCACATACATCAATATATGTATATATAAAATTATACATATGTATGAATGTGTGTATATAAACAATATATTTATGCAATATGATACATATGTATTTATGTGTATATTATATAGATAACTATTTCAATGTAATTGGTTTTATGAATTTAAAAATATATATGTATATACATTTATGTATAAGTATGTACATATATACACTATACATCACAATCATATATGCATGTGTATGTGTTTATACATTTTGTATGCATCTGCATGTATCTGTATATGCAGACACATGTATATACACACATGTGTATAAACACACAGAGTGTTAGGTGGAGTGAAGCATTACATATGCATGTGTATGTATATATATGTGTGTATGAATGTGTGTGTGTGTGTGTTTCCCAGAATGAGTTCCTTGTTTTCCAGAATGAGTTTCAGCTTTGGACAGTTCCTGGCAACCACAGGTGGTGTTTCTTGTTTGGAAACTGTCCCAGCGGCAGCAGCAATGAATGAATTTCTACAAATTACATCTCAGAACCTGCATAGCATTGAAAGGGGAAAAAGAGGCTGAGGGAGAATGTTTGCCATAGAACAAAGTGTGGAAAGGTATTGAATGTTCCAAAGCCTCTCCCTAAAGCCCAGGACTTACGGAATTTCAGAATTTTAGAGTTGGAAGAGACCTCATTGGCCACTGAGCCCAACCCATACCTAAAAAAACACATACGTACATATACATATACATATATATACATATATACACGAGACACATATATACAGACACGTAACACAATATATGGTAATGTATAAGATGTGTGATATACAGTATATAAATACACATATACACACATATTTCTATATACATGTGTATACATATATTTATGTCTGTAATAGACACACTGTAATTTTCCTGACAAGCGGTCCTCTGGCCTTTGCTGAGAGACCTCCAGTGAGGGGGGAACCCCTCTTCTGAGGCAGCTTGTTTTACTTTGGACACCTCATCTACTTGTGAGCAAACAAGAGAGATCAGGAGAGTGCATCATTCAAAGTGAAGCAAGATTTGGAAAGGAAAGCAGCCTGCCTGTAAATATATGCTATCGGATGCCTCGCTAGGGGCTCAAAGAAGATAATGGATGAAATGCACTTTGCAAACCTTAGAGTGCTTTGTAAATGCTAGTTATCCTTATAATGGTGGTTATTGTCATTTGCCTCCAGTCATCAGATTTCCAGTCAGCTAATGAATTCATTCCTTGCCTGGCCCTTCTACTGCACCCCTGCCAAGCTTAAGCAATGTTTATAGAGTAATACGGAGGTTTGCCAGTAAACATTTAGCAACCAGGCTGAGGTGGGGGTGGGGGAGATGCACACAGTACAGTTTTAAATTTAATTTGCATTGTTAGCCCTTTCTTAAGTCTAGACAATCAACAAAACAATTTATTAAAGCCTGATTTGTACCAATTGTGGATTTCTGAGATATAGACGCTCACGCTTCTGGCCACGGTCCACCTAATGCCGAAAACAGATTCTGCAGAAACATTACGTGAGATGAAACAATGTTATGTGAGGTAATTTGTTCCCTAGGAACAATCTTGTAAATATTATTATATGGCTGAATGATGTTCTAGCAGTTCAAGCACTGTCTCATGTATGAGGCCTTTTTTTTCCATTCCTCCAGCTGCTAGGGCTTGCCCTCCCGAAATTACCTTGTGTTTGCTTTGTCTATATTTTGTATTTTCATATAATAACAAAAATAATAACAGCTTACATTTATATACTGCTGACTATGTACCAGGCACTTAAAAAAAACATCTCATTTAATCACCACAACAATCCTGAGAGGTAGGTGCTATTATCGTCCCCATTTTACAGATGAGGAAACTGAAGCAAAGAAAGATTAAGTGACTTGGCCCGGGTCACACAGCTAGTGAGTGTCTGAGGCCAGATTAAAACTCAGGTGTTTCTGACTCCAGGCCCAGGGCTCTGTGCATCATGATGCCTTCTAGCTGCCATAAATATACAGGGTGTCCCAAAAGTCTAGTGAAACTTTAAGCTTTAAAATTGTTAAAGCTTTTAAAAACTACTCCAAGATGTTTGGGATACCTTGTATATGTACAAATTGTTCCCCACCCCCTCATAATGTAAATTACTTGAGAGCAGACACTATTTTGCTTTTGTTTTTGTCTGTATCCCCAGCACCTAGAACAGTGCCTGGCATACAATAGGTGTTTAATAAAGGCTTGCTGATTTACTGATACAGTGCAGTTTAGTTATAATGCAGTGATGATTTTCTTTTGAAAAACATCATCGCCCGGACCAACCTTATGAGGGGAGATGTGTGCTTATAGGTGATTACAGTTGATTTATGTTAAACTAAGCACAATTTCATTGGTTGTTATAGAGATACAAGATCATATCATTTTAGATTTTTATGATTTGAAGTGCCTGGCATATAGGAGGTATTTAATAAATAAATGTTTATTGGATTGAGCTGAATTAAAAGGACCAGAGAAAGGCCTCCAGCATGTTGACTGTTTTCTTAATGGAAGATTTATGGAAAGACATGGACAAGAATTATAGGGGATGAGATACGTAGGAGAAATTTTATGTAAGAGAAAACTGAGGCCCAGAGAGGTGAAGCCTCAAACACAGCAAATTGACGACAATGTGAAGACTAGAACCTAGATCTCCTCTGTGTTAGATTTTCCTTGAGGTATAAAGACATACACATAGGTTGAAGTTGAAACCCTGGCGCAAATAATGTTGTGGGAAAGCAAGGCACAAGGGCTTGGTCTCAGTGAAAAAACACCCTTGGGAGCAACTGGGATGGTTGCTCAGAGTCCCTTCTCCAAAGGGTTTCTTTTTTTTTTTCTTCTCTTGTCACCTACTTTAATCTGACCTCTATGGGTGTTCATTCAGATGGTGTTGGCAGACACCTTCCTTCTCTCAATACCTCACTTGAGGTAGTCAGCTGAGGTTGGATTCAAAAAACTTCATTAAGTAATTAAGAGAAAGAATAAAATCAAACCAATCCAGAAACAGAACTATCATTCTTACCAAAGTTTATGATATATTCTTTAGGTTAATGAGTAGCTTGATTTCTCTGGCAGTTGAGAATTTGCAGAATGCTTTCCTTACAACATCCTTGTGAGGTGGGGAAAGCAATGTGTTGTTATCCACATTTTTCAGATGAAATAACTGAGGCAAAGAATAATGAAGTGACTTGTTCGAGGTCACACAGCTAGTGTCTCATTTTGTCTCTGCTCATAACAAGAGGAAGATTTTTATATGATAGTTTCTCCCATTCTGATTCACTCAGGTTTGCTGATCAACCTTTCCCTAGATGGAAAAAAAATTGATTACACCCTTCCCAATGAAAGTATTTAAAGTTGATTTTGCATCTCTTCTCCTTCATCAGATTGACTAATTATTTGGATTGCACACTCTAGCAAAGCAAAGCAAAGTGAAGAAAAAAACACTGGAATTAGAAACAAGAAACCTACAATTGCATTTCTGACTCTGACATTTATGCCACACTGCCTCAAAACCTGAATTACTGTTCCTCTTTTATAGCTGAGGAAACTAAGAGAGTTTAAGGGATTTAACCATGATCACTGAGCTGGCATTGAAGCCAAGAAGACCTGGATCTAAGTTCCATATCTAGTGTTTACTGATTGTGTGATGCTGGGAAGTCACTTTTCCTCTAAGTGCCCAAGGCAGTCTCTTAGACTATAAGAGGCAGAATAGATGCCAACCTGCATTGGTAGAGAGGGTTTTCTCCTCTGCCATTTTCCTATGCCAATAAAATCACAGGGCTAGTCCCTGTCCATTAATATGAGTTTTTCTAAGTCTTTATAATCCTCAAGGCATTATACAAATATGAATTATTACTGATTTTGTGAAGGTTTTATTGTGCTCTAGTTTATATGGGGAAAATGTAATTGTTGTCTTCAAATGCCTGAATGATTTTTATGTGCAAGAGGGATTAGTATTGTCCTATTTAGTCCCCAGAACGGAATTAGCACCATTATTGGAAGTTACAGAGAGACAGATTTTGTTTCAATATAAGGGAAAACTTTCTAACAATTAGGGTATCTAGCCATTGAATGGGTAGCCACAGGGTGTTAGTGAACTCCTGGTTAGTAGAGGTGTTTGACCAGGTGAATCCTGATCAAATCAACTCTGCTACTGTACCAGGGCTGGGTGTGTCAATCTATTCTCCTAAGATCTCAGTCACCAACCATCCCTATAATTTTCGGTACTAAAGGCCACTACTTCCTTACGTGTGTTGTCTCTCCCTTTAGAATGTTAATTACTTGAAGGCAAGAACTGTCTTTGCTTTTGTATTTATATTGTTTGCACTTAGCACAGTGTTTGACACATAGTAAATGATTAATACATACTCCCCCCCCCCCATTCATTCATCCACTCTTATGTAACTCAGCCCAATATTGAAGTTTTTCATGATCTTTTTCGGATCCTAACTTTCATCCAGATTGTAAACTATTGCTTTCACCTACAAATTTGATAAACATCCTATCAATGCCTGTAGTTAAGTCATTGATAAAAATGTTAAGGAGAACACAGTGAATCATAGATCCTTGGGAGATTCCATTGGAGATCCCCGTTAGGTTGACATTGAGCCATTAATGCCCACTTTCTGAGTTCAGTCATTCAATCAGCTTCAAATCCTATTAATTGTAATATCATCTAGACTAGGACTTGGCACAAATAGGCAAGAGACTTATTTTGTTAATTAGAATAATTCTAATTCCAAATGTTTTTGCTTAGAGAGAGAAATCTCAAGGGACGGACATCTATTCTGCCTTTGAAAGTGTTCCTGACACAAACCATTTCCACTAACAATTTATAGTATTCCCCCTCCAAAAGACAAGATTTGTAATCATGATTAAGCAGCACTAGAGGTGGAGCCCAGATGTCAGAGTAAAGAAAGCAGCCAAGCTCTTCCAATCTTCCTTTCCAAACAACTTTAAAATAATGCCTTGAATTGAATTCTGGAGTGGCGGAGACAATAAAAGGTCAAGGTAGCCCAAGACAACTTGGGAGACCAGAAGAAAAGCTCTGTGACACTGGGGTGGGGGTTGGTCCAAAGCCCAGGTGGTGACAATACCAGCTGTGGGCCTTGGAGGTGGCAGCATCTTTGGAAATTCTCAAGGCAGTGATGGTAAGGGAATCTGGCAACTGGTCAGAAAGAGATTACAGGGGACCTCTGTGCTATCATTGGGTGCAGGACAGGGTGCTGGTTGGCAGCTCAATTGCCTATACCCCCTTCCAGGTTGCAATTCAAGGGCAAAGAGGAATGCTTGCAGTCTCAAAGGATTAGAGTCCCTGAGGAGCAGTATCACTTATGGCTACAAGGGATCAGGGACCCTTCCTGGATAAAGGCCAGATCACTCCTAAAGTCCAGGAGAACAGTGACCATACCTTTCTCAGGATCGCACCACTTTGGAAGCACCAAAAACTTTCCAAGTACAGAACTTCCAAGACCTGAAAATAGCCCTGAAAAAAGCAGTTCATAAAGATCGTCCACCCTTCCCCCCACTCCCACCTTGGGAATACAGCCCAATTTTAATATAAAGTTCAAAGTCAAGAAATAGACCGGAAAAATAAGCAAACAACAACAACAACAACAACAAAAGAACTTGACCATAAAAAGCTATTATAGTGACAAACACAGAAGAAGACAACAATTTCAAAACAGCTACAATCAAGACCTCAAAGGAAAAAAAAATGTAATTTGGACACAAGCCCAACAGGAATTCCTGGAAGAGCTAAAAAAAAAAAAAGATTTAAAAATCAAATAAGAGTGGTAGAGAAAAAATTGAGAAAAGAACGAGAGTGATGCAAGAAAATTATGAAAAGACAACAACTTGGTAAAAGAATCCCCCCCCCAAAAAAAACAGTGAAGAAAATAACACTTTAAAAAACAAAATTGGCCAAATGGAAAAAGGGCTTCACTGATAAAACTTCACTGATAAAAATAACTCCTTAAAAAGCAGAATTAGCTAAATAGAAAAAGAGCTACCAAAAGCTCACTGAAGAAAATAATTTCTTAAAAATTAGAATTGAGTAAGTGAAAGTTAATGACTCCATGAAACATCAAGAAACAATAAAACAAAGTCAAAAGAAAGAAAAAGTAGAAGAAAATGTGAAGTATCTCATCAGGAAAACAACTGACTTGGAAAATAAATTGAGGAGAGATAATGTAAGAATTATTGGACTGCCTGACAGCCATGATCAAAGAAGGAGCCTAGAGATAGAAATAAAAATTCCACTTAAAATAACTACAGACATTATAAAATACTTGGGAGTCTACCTGCCGAGACAGACACAGGGACTATGTGAACACAATTACAAAACACTTTTCACACGAATAAAGACAGATTTAAACAATTTGAGAAATATAAATTGCTCATGTGTAGGCTGACCCACTATAATAAAAGTAACAATTCTTTCTAAAATTAATGTACTTATTCAGTGCCATACCAATCAATTTGCCAAAGAATTATTTATAGAGCTAGAAAAAATAATAACAAAATTCATCTGGAAGAACATAAGGTAAAAAATATCAAGAGAATCAGTGAAAAAAATGTAAAGGAAGGTGACTTAGCAGTACCAGATTTCAAACTATATTACAAAGCAATAATCATCAAAATCTGTTATTGACTAAGAAATAGAGTGGTGGATCAGTGGAATAGATTAGGTACACAATACACAATAGTAATCTAATGTTTGGTAAACCCAAGGATCCAAGCTTCTGGGGCAAGAACTCACCATTTGACAAAAATTGCTGGGAATATTGAAAAGCAGTTTGACAGAAACCAGGCATAGATCATCATCTTAC
Source organism: Vombatus ursinus (assembly GCF_900497805.2). Lineage (NCBI taxonomy): Eukaryota > Metazoa > Chordata > Mammalia > Diprotodontia > Vombatidae > Vombatus > Vombatus ursinus. Next base: position 1,871,684 of record NW_020954548.1, read on the forward strand.
GCTGTATATCAAAATAAGGTCAAAATGGATACATGATTTAGACAGTGAGGGTGATGTCATAAGTAAATTAGGAGAGCATGGAAAAATTGTCAGATCTATGGATAAGAGAAGAGTTTATGATCAAACAAGAAATAGAGAGGATAATGGGAAGTAAATTGGATACTTTTGATTACATTAAATTAAATTAGAAGGAAAGCAGGAAATGAAGAAAAAATTTTTATAGCAAATTTCTCTGATAAAAGCTTTATTTCTTAAATATATAGGGAACTGAGTCAAATTTATAAAAAATAAGAGCCATTCCCCAATTGATAAATGATCAAAGGATATGAACAGGCAGTTTTCAGATGAAGAAATCAAAGCTATCTATAGTCATATGAAAAAATGTTCAAAATTACTATTGATCAGAGAAATGCAAATTAAAACAACCTATCAAGTTGACTAACATGGCAGAAAAGGAAAATGATAAATGCTGAAGAGGATGTGGAAAAATAGAAACAATAATGTACTGTTGGTGATGGTGTGAACTGGTGCAACTATTCTGGAGAACAATTGGAACTAAGCCCAAAGGGCCATAAAACCGTGCGTATTTTCTGATCCAGCAATACTACTCTAAGGACTGCATCCCAAAGAGATCAAAGAAAAGAGAAAAAGACCTATATGTACAAAAATATTTATAGCATTTCTTTTTATGGTGACAAAGAAATTGAAATTGGAAATTGAGGAGGATCTCCATCAATTAGAGAATGGCTTAACAAGTTGTGGCATATGATTGCAATGGAATACTATTGTAGTATCACAAATGACAATCAGGATTCAGAAAAACCTAGGAAGACTTATATGAACCGATGCAAAGTGAAGTGAGCAGAACTATAACATTGTACATAACAGCAATATTGTAACAGTAATCAACTATGGAAGATTTAGCTATTCTGATGAATACAATGATCCAAGACAATTCCAAAGGATCCATGTTGAAAAATGTTATCTACCTCCAGAGAGAGAACTGATGAACTCTCAAGTGCAGATTGAAGCATACTTTTTTTTCCCCACTTTCTTTATGTTTCTTGGTTTTCATTGTTGTTGTTTTGCAACATGGCTAACATAGAAATATATTTTGCATGACCTCACATGTATAACTGATATCCTATTGCTTATCTTTCTTTTTTAGCAGCTCAGTTCTTTTATTGGGAAAGAGTAAGAAGATTCTGCTCTGGTGTTGGGGGAGAGAGACAGTCCGGCCATCCCAGCTTAGCATGGCTATCCAATAGTGGCTTCCTCTGCCTTTGGGCAGCATCAGCTGGCCACCTCCATATCAGATGTCTCAGTGGATACATCTGTGGGCACTGCCAACCACCTGGGGGGCACATAAAAGCCCATGCCTGCTGCATGCTCTGCTTCTTCCTGACTATAGGGTTCTACTGTCAGTTGCTTCAGCCTTTTTTTTGTGATCTTTGGACTTCAAATGACTTCAGGCTGGCTTTATCAATGAAGTATCTCCCGCAGGTCAGGCAGCGGTGGTGGCTGCCTCCGGGCAGGTCGGGTCTGGCTGGGGCCGGGTGAATCTCTTCCAGGTCCGGCCTCCGCCGCTTGGCCTTCAGCTGGCGGACCAGGGAGTGTGCCTGGTGCATGCCGATGCGACGGGAGCAGTCCATGGCCTCAGCAGGAGGCTGAAGCTCGGGGCTAGGGACCGCCTTACCTTTTCAATAAGTAGTGGAGAGGTGAGAGAGAGAGAAAGAATTTTGTACTCAAAATTTTTAAAAAATTAAAGTTAAAAATAAATTTAAAAATAAGTAAGCAAATAAAAAGATTAAACAAGTGGACAAAGTTTAGATATCAGTATCTGATTCATCAAATAGGTTAGTAGCAACTTAATTTTTGATACAGCCTAAAGAATCATTTCCCTAAAACCATTCAATACGTTTTTTAACCATTCCCCCAACTAATCTCCTTTTAACCTGGGCAAAGGTAAACTTGAGTTACTTCTTTTGATTGCCTTTTAGAATGATCAATACCCTAATCAATTTCAGGGAGAATTCTTTCCTGATCTGTCGCTTTGGAAACTGGTTGGGCCTTTGATAAGGATAAAGCAAAAAGGACTTTATATCAGGACATCACCTCTTAAGCATTTTCCTTTATTCAAGGGAAAACCAATTAGATCTTTCACTCAAATGAGACCAAGGATCTTAGACAAAAACACTGAAAAAATATCATTTTTTTCTTTCTTTTTGATGAGGCAGCTGGGGTTAAGTGACTTGGTCACACAGTTAGTAAGTGTCAAGTGTGAGGCCAGATTTGAACTCAGGTCCTCCTGACTCCAGGGCCAGTGCTCTATCCACTGTGCCACCTAGCTGCCCCCCAAAATTTCATTTTTAAAAATTATTCTAAAATAAGGAATGGGGGACCTTGGTATGTATTGACATGATCAGTTAGTGGATAGATATTTGTTAAATAGCTGTCATATACCAAGCACTGTGCAAAATGCTAGATACATGAAGTCAAAACCAAAACAGTCCCAACCTTCATTACATCTTGTATATATATAGGTATATACCAGGCATATCTAAATCAAATCAAAAGTAACTTTGGAGGGGAGGGTGGTAGCAGCTAGAGCTAGGTGGAATTAAGAAAGGCTCATGCGACGGTGACGCTTAAGCTGAGTCTAGAAAAAAACCAGGGAGGCTGAGGTGAGGAGGGAAAGCATTCTAGGCATTGGGGACAGTCAGTGCAAAGGCACACAGATAGTACCATGTGAGGGACTACAAGGAGGCCAGCACGATGGGACTATAGAGAATATCGAGGAGAATAATTTGTAAGCTGCCTATAAAGATAGGAAGGGATCAGGTTGTAATGAGCTTTAAATGTCATGGAGCAGAGTTTATATTTTATCCTAGAAACAATAGGCAATCATTGGATTTTGTGGAGTAGTGGAGCGCATTATAGAGAAATCACTCTGGTAGCTTTGTGGAAGATGGAGTGGAGTGGGGAGACACTTGTGGCAGAGAGATCAGTTAGGAGACTCTGGCTAAAGTCTAGATGAGAGGTAATGAGGTCCTACACTAGGATGGTGTCTGAGTGGAGAAAAGCAGGGTATACCTGAGATATGTCATGTGAATAGAAATAAAAAAAGATTTTGCAAATGTTTGGTTATGTAGGGTGATTCAAGTCAAGTCAATGAGTATTTATTAAGCACTTATTATGTACCAAATATTAGGCTAAGTGCTGGGGATACAAATAGCAAAAAGAAAGGCAGTCCCTGTCCTCAAAAGAGTTTAGAGTCTCATGGGAGGAGACAATACATAAAAGGGAGCTGAAAAGCTGGGGGGAGGAAGGAAGGGAAGTGTCCACAGAGGAGCGTGGTGGTAAAATCTGGAGACCTGGGCCCTTCTTCAAAATGAAGGTCATAGAAGGAACTCATCAATGGGAGAAGGGGCCACAAGAAAAGTATTCCAGGGTGAGAAAGCCACAGGGTAGAGGGAACTTTCAGAGTGGGAAAGCAGCCGAGGTATGGTGTCGAAGTCCAGAGAGTCAGAAGCAGAACTGAGAGAGGAAAGTGAGAATGAAGAGGCAAGGAGAAACTGTGGTTGTGACATTGGGTGACTGAAAGGATGGTGGTGTCCTTAATCGTCATAGGGATGTTTGTAAGATGGGTGGAATCAGAGAAAAAGGCAGTGAGCTCTATTTTGGACATGATGAGATTGAGATGTTTACAAGAGATACAGTTTGAACAGACAGTTAGTGATGTGGAACTGGTGAAAAGGGAAGTGTGTTCAGCACAAGAGCCTTGAGGCATAGCCACAGTTAGCAGGTCTGACACAAATTAAGATCCAATAAAAGAGACTGAGAAAGAGCAGTCAGATAGGTAGGAGGAGAATGAAGAGAGTAGTTTCAGGAAAATACAGAAAGGATGGAATATGTAGGAGACAGTGATCAATAAGTAGTGTTAAATACTGTAGAGGTCAAGAATGATGGGGATTGGGAAAAGAGCATTGGATTTGGCAATAAAGAGATCTTTGGTGTCTAGAGAAAACAACTACATTTGAGTGATGGGTCAAAAACCAGAGTAGAGAGGCTTGAGAGGAGAGGTAGGGAAGGGATCAAGAGCAGATGACTTTTTCAAGGAATTTGATTGAGGAAGGAAGAAGAGCTATAGGATCATAACTAGTGGGGATGGCAAGATCTAATGCAGGTTTTTCTTTTCTTTTTTATTCAAGGATAGAAGAAACTTGGGCATGGTAGTAGTCTGTAGGGAAGGCTAGAGAAAGATTGTAGATTAGAGATGGAAGGGATGTCAATGGGGGCAATATATACTGGAGAAGACAAGACAGTATGGGTTCAAGATACATGTAGAAGGGTTGGTCTTGGCAAGAAGTCTCATTATTAGAGACTGTAGTAAAGGAAGAAAGTTGAGCTGAAATAGAAGCGTAATGAGATGAGGAGGGGGAAAAGAGTTAGTTCCTATAAAATGGCCTTTATTTTCTCTGCAAAGTATGAGGTGAAGTCCTCATGAGAAGACATGCTGTGGGAGATTTTTTTATTCTGCTAGTTTTTATTTTTTAATATATTTTATTTTTCCCCAATTACATGTTAAAACAATTTTTTAACATTTTTTTAAAAGTTTGAGTTCCAAAATCTCTCTCTCTCTCCCTCTTTCCCCTCCCCTCTTCCTGAGATGGTAAGCAATCAGATATAAGTTATACATGTGCAATCATGTAAATCATTTCCATATTAGTCACTATGTATAAGACCCAAGTGAAAGAAAAAGAATGAAAGAGAGAAAGTAAAAAAATAGCATGCTTGAGTCTGTATTCAAACAATATCAGTTCTTTTTCTGGAGGCAGATAGTATGCTTCATCATTAGTCCTTTGGAATTGTCTTGGATCGTTGTATTGCTGAGAATAGCTAAGTCATTATCAGTTCTTCGTTGAACAATATTATTATTACCATGTACAACATTCCCCTGGTTCTGTTCACTTTACTTTCCATCAGTTCATATAAATCTTTCCAGGTTTTTCTGAGAACATCTTGCTTATCATTTCTTATAGCACAATCATATTCCATCACAATCATATACCACAGCTTGTTTAGCCATTCCCCAATTGATGGGCATCCCTTTGATGTCCAGTTCTTGGCCACCACAAAAAGAGATGCTATAAATATCTTTGTACAAATAGGTCCTTTCCCCTTTTTATATCTTTGGGAGATAGACCTAGCAGTGGTATTGCTGGATCAATGGGTATGTACAGTTTTATAGCCCTTCGGGCTATAAATTCCAAACCACTCCCCAAAATGGTTGCATCAGCTCACAGGTACACCAACCTTCTTGCATTAGTGTTCCAGTTTTCCCACATCCCCTCCAACATCCATCATTTTACTTTTTTGTCATATTAGCCAATCTGATAGGTATGATATGGTACCTCAGAGGTGTTTTAATTTGCATTTCTCTAATCAGTACTGATTTAGAGCATTTTTTCATATGACTATAGATAGCTTTGATTTAGACGATGGCATCCTTACACTGCCTCTACACTTCCTTAGCTTTTTATGATACTACTTAGCAAATAAGGTACTCTTAAATGGAAAAGGTAGGAAAGGGAACTAAGCCAAACCAGTCCTGCTCTTAATAACACAGCTTCTCATCAGTTTTCAGAACACCTCTCAAAGCTCAGTGGTCTTTTTGGAAAACTTCATTTGTTGAAGTTACTGGAAATATTTGGATAGGTTTTCCTATTTTTGCTTGAAGAGATTCTGAAGGTAAGTTATTAAAATGTCCCTCTGGCTTCTCCAAAAGAGACCAAAAATAGGTATTAACCACACTTAGTATGGAATTGCTCCCCAGCAATAATTCCTGTTGAGAAAGGATTGTTTTTGTGTGTGGCTATTTCAGCAGTAGCACATACTTATACATGATATTTAGAGAGGAACTTTCTGATTTTAATTTGATCCATACAACCCTATAATGTAGGAGCAGGATATGCTTTATTAATTACCTTTTCATAAATGAAGAATTCAAGAGAAAGACCTTTGGCTTGCCAAAGATCTCACAATGGCAGAGTTGAGACTCAAACATAAGAAGACATAGGTCTTCTCTCCAATGTATTCCAGTAACCTTTCCACTGAAGCACCAGTTGTAGCACCAGTTGGTTTTCTTTTCTCAGAACATAGCAATATGGGCCACAGAAGTATAGTAATTTCTTCTCTCAGTGTTCACAGACTAGATGAGGAGAATAGGACAAACACATTTACTCTTAGGTAATCTTCTACTCCCCTAGAGACCACTGAGTGCAATCATACCCCAAGTTCAGAGGCTGGCTGGCTTTTTATTTTGTACTGCCTTGATGAGATCACTTTCCTCTCTCCCCATGGCTTCCAGTCTTGGCTAGAGAAGAGCTTGAGATTAGGCAGTTTTCCTAGTCAGGGAACTGTATGTTGAGTTCTAGGGGTGCTGGGAACCCTGAAATTCAAGGGCAGAAGATGCAAGTCTTGCCTCAAAAGAATTCGACTTAAGCCTTCTTTCAGTCAGAGGCAAGGTTTATTAAAACACTGATTGAGGTGGGAAAGATTTTAAAAATCTGCGCTGTTGGTCAGATTTTAAGAATCTGAGCCTTTGTAACAAGAATACAACTGGGCCAGACTCTTAAGGAATCTGAACTGCTGTGGGAGATTTAAGGGGAGGAGAGAAGGTCTAGAACATCCACTTTGGTGAGTAGAATAAAAAACTGATTAGGGAGGAGTGAAAAGATTGCTCTGTTGCAGTGAGGTCTCACTTGAGGTTGGATAACATAAATTTATAGTAGATTACATCACAGATGTGTGATTTCCTCCAGCTTTTTCAGGATTAAGGGAGTAGGAACAGAGGAGGTCGATGATAGAAGTGATTCAGGATTGGGGTTTGGCAAACTGTGAGTGATGATAAGACAAAGGAGAAAGGGATTAAAAAGTAGACAATGGCATAGAGTTGAATTGTTTCACTAAGGGATCAAGATTGGAAAAAGAAGAGTGTATAGACAGTAAGGATGATGCACTGGGAAAGAACCGAGGGGAAGAGAGACTGAAGGTCATGGTGAGGACACAGAAAGGAGAAGTAAGGTATGAGGAAAGATGGAGTGATAAATTATGATCAGATAAAGGAGGTTTAGGGTTTTTTTAATCTTAAAAGTGGGACGTTTGTGGGTGATGGAAAGATCAAGAATGAGCCCTTGTGTGTGGATAGCTAAGGTAGAATGGAGGAGGTCATGGGAGTTAATTAGATTGAGGTTGTCCTTCTATGGAAGTGCTCCAGCTTATCAAAGCCCTTCCTAAATTGTGGCATACAGAATGAATACTCTAGATGTGATCCAGCAATGGCAGAGCACATAAGGATTATCACCTTTCTTTGATTTGATATTTCTCATTGCTCTGGGGCATCTCCAGTCATCCTGATTGATATCTGGCCACTGGACCCAGATGGCTCTGGAGGAAAAAGTGACGCCGGTGACTTTGCACAGCTCTCCCTCACTCAAATCAAAGTCAATTGCAAGTCATGTCATTAACTCCCTGATGTCATAGTCCTCTTTGAGAACAAAGGACAAACCACAACCTGTGAGTAGTCTGAGCTGCCTGAATGGGGACCCAGTTGACCAGTTCCAGTTGGGCATCTCAGCTCCTCCTCTCCTCTCCTCTCCTCTCCTCTCCCAAAGGTAAATTTTGTTGACTTTGAGGTTTGCTGGCTACACTGAAACCCAATTCACTCTGGATCTCATGCATTGGATAACAATAGGTACCTGCCTTCCTGGTTTGATTTTTTTTTTTAATTAAAGGGGCCATCCCTTGACTCACTCCTTAAAAAGGCCTACTCACTGAATGGGTGTTGCCTCACTCAAAGTGAAAACATGAAAAGACCTTAGCTTAAAAGGGCCAAGGTCTCCCACTGCTTCCTAGGCCATCTCCAGTCATCCTGATTGATATCTGGCCATTGGACCCAGATGGTTCGGGAGGAGAAAGTGAGGCTGGTGGCTTTGCGCAGCCCTCTCTCACTCAAATCAAAGTCAACCGCAAATCATGTCATCATCTCCTTGATATCATGGTCCTTTTTGATAATGAAGGGCAAATCGCAACCACAACAACACAATTTCTCATTGCAGCCTTAGATTATATTAATTTTTCTGGCTTCCACTGTTTGTTGGTGAGTTCTCTGTGCATTCATATCAGTCTCTTCAGCTAACTCAGATTTTTCTTCCATATTAGAATTCTTTTTCTTTGTATCTTCAGAATTTTATTCTTGAAAATTCTCTCATTTAAAAAAGAAACGCTTCATTGTTCCAGATAACCTGGAACCTGAAGAGGCATTCATTTACTCTTCAGTGCCTTTTCCTTCTTTTGCAGGCAGGAGCCTGTGCTCAGAGTACAAGTAGCAGTCCGTTAGTCATTGCTGGAATACAAACACCATACACGGCAAGTCCTAGGGAATTTGCCCTTTGCCCTGCTTTTAGCACTTGCAGAAAGTGAGGTAAGCACTGTATGAAATATGTAATAGGTTTTCAGTAGAGCACCTCCTTTATCCTCCCTTGTCTCCTATCGTGCATTCTCTCTGTCTCTGCCTCTCTCAGCCTTATCCCTCCTCAGAAGTGTTTTGTTTCTGACCACTACCTCCCACAATCCACCCTCCCTTCTAGCAGCTCCTCCTTTGGTTATCCTCCTCCCCTTCTGCTTTGTTATAGGGTAAGATAGATTTGCACACCCAGTTGGGTATGAGTGTTTTTGTTATGTTATTCCCTCTTTGAGCCAATTTGGATAAGAGAAAGGTTCAAGCATTACCTGCCACCCCTTCAATACTGCCCTGCACTGGAAAGTTCTTTTATGTGAGATAATTTATCCTACTCTACCTCTCCTTTCCCCTCTTTCCCAGTATATCCCTATTTTCACCCCTTCCTTTTGTTTTACTTGTTTTAGATATCATCCCAACATAGTTAGCTCACACCTGTGCCTCTGCGCCCCCTCCCCTGTCTCTGTCTCTGTCTCTCCCTCTCCTTCCCTCTCCCTCCTCCTCCTCCTCCTTCTGCTGCTCCTCCTCCTCTTTTCTGTCTCTGCCTGTCTCTTCTGCTGCATGCCACAAACAGATTTATCCTTCTTAATCACATATCCAATCTTGTCACTCCTCTGCTAACACATCTTCAGTGGCTATCCACAGAGCAAAGGACAAAAGTTTCTTACTAATATTCAAGGCCTTCCATAGGCTGGTGGCACCCTACCTTCTAGGCACATCTCACATTCCTCTCCTACATGTGTTTGATGCTCTAGCCAAACTAGATACTTTCTGTACCTTGTATATGCCTTATTCTTTCTCACCTAACCTCCATGCTTTAGTTCCTGAAAGCTGAAAGGTCTTCCGGTCTTCTCTTTTCCTGTTGAATTACTTCTATCCTTTAAAGCACAACTCAAATGTTATCCTTTTCAGGAAACATTCTCTGAACTGAGCATTAATAATGACCTTTCCCCCTTGAACCTCGCGTGGCACTTTGTTTTGCAATTCTTTTATATACTTAGCAGTTAATACTAACACATTCTAGTTATCTTATCTTCCTACTATTTGTAAACTCCATGAAGGAGGGAAACAAGTATCCATTAATTAATTTAATGAGCAAAGATTTATTAAGAACCTACTATGTTATGGGCACTGTGCAAAGAACTTTACAAATATTATCTCACTTAGTTTCATATTATTATCCCCATTTTACAGTTGGGGAAATTGAGGCAAACAAAGGTTAAGTGGCTTGCTCAAGGCCACACAGCTGAAGCTGAATTTGAACTTGGGTCTTCCTGATTCTAGGTCTAGCTATCTCTTCACTGTGCTACCTCCCTGCATGAAGTCAGGGATTATCTCTTCTCTTAACTTTGTATCTCACTCAGCACCTAGCACAGCGTTCTGCACATTAGAGATGTTGCTTAATCAGTGTTTGTTGAATAAATGAACTAAGGGAGAAGGGAAGGAAACAAGCATTTATTAAGAACCCACTATGTACATACCAACAAACAGCTGGTTATAGGATCTTAGAAAGCTTGAAGAACAAACTGAAGAAAACCAGACAAAGGAATGAAGAACATGGGATTTCTACAATAATATATTAGCTTGTGTGTTTGGTCACTTTGATGATTGACTTTGACCATAATTTAATCTGCAGGTTCTGTTAACTTGTATCAAGACAAAAGGGAACACAAAAAAAAAAATCAATTCACATTTACAATATCTGCAGGTGACTAGGGAAGGGACATTAAAAAGAACTTTAAAAAATGAAGTCTTTTGTTGCGAATATGTATTGTGTATGTATGTGTGTACATATATGTATAGATTTAATATTTTCTCATCTTAATTTAATTTTAGATATGAAGTAACTAAGTTTTTGTCATCTTCTTATATGATTCAGGTACCTTTATATCAAACGTGACTTGAACTTTTTAGACGTTTACAGAATACTTACAAAGATTAAATGGCATTGTATTTTTGTAAATTCCTTGAGAAAACCAATTTCTGTTTACTTCTCCATTCTGTTCTTCAAATAATAAAGATTATTTGAGATATTAAATATTTGAGATATTAAAAGAGAAGAGCCGACTATATGGTAAGCACTTTATAAGTGTTGCCCTGGGAGGCAGGTACTATTATTATCTCCATTGCACAATGGAAGAAACTGAGGCAAACAGAAGTTAAGTGACTGTGTGAGCAGGATCATATAAGCAGTAAGTGTCTGAGGCACTGGTGAACTCAGGTCTTCCAGACTCCAGCTCAGTGCTCTATCCACTGTGCCACCCAGCTGTCTCTGCACAGTGTTCCCTTACTATGAATCACTCTCCTACTTTCTCCTTAAAAGGGATAATGTTTCCAAGAGTGGGTATCAGACAAGTGCTCGAGAGAGAAATCGTTAAATGATTGACAGATAACTCATCTTCATTTCATTACAAAGCCTTATTTTTAATCCTGAAAGTGATCAGTGGAAAGGTAGGACAAATAGAATGTGATGAAGAACTTTTACACTAGAGAAAACTATACTATGGTGGAGAGAGCTTTGGATTTAGGGTTGGAGGAATTGGGTGTGAGTTCTGCTCTGCTGCTCCCTAGTCATGTGACTTTGGGTCAGTCTGTTCAGAAGACTCGGTTTCTATTTCTGTAAAATGGAGATATACCTACCTGTCTACCTGTCTCAAAGGGCTAATGTAAAGATGAAAAAGAAACCTTTGTAATCTGTAAAGTTCTTTGTGGACACAAGATACAGAAGGTACGATGCTCAGCGATGTATAAAATACTTCACTTGCTTAAATACAGACTGAAGGACTGAAAGGGAGGGAGGTGGGGAAGGAGGCCAAAACGCCCCAACTCAGTGAATTTTAGAATACCAGAGGTGAGGGGAAACTTAATGCTAGGGCCTTCTTCCATGATTATCTCCAGTTTATCTCCTATAAATATTGTAGTGATTTGCATGTTGCCTCCCTAGACCAAGAGATCCTTGAGAGAAGGGACTGTTTTTACCCAGTGCTTATTACAGTGCCTGGAACATAGTAGGCACTTAATAAATGCTTGTTGACTTGACTTATTAACTTGACCTCCGAGAACACTAGTTTAGCCTGTTGCTAAATGTAGGAACCCCTTTTCCTCTTCAAACTTTCTGCTGTCATATCCTATTTGGCCAGCAGAGGGCAGCAGAGAATAAGAAAAAAATGACCTGAGCCTCTCCTTTAGAATAGAATGGTCGTACTTTGAATTTCAGAGCATTAAGGCCCTTTAGAGGATTGAATGTTAAATCTGTATGGGGCCTTACAATAAATAGATGGCTAGAGCTGGAAGGCACCTTAGAACAGTGGTTTTCAGAATGTGGCTTGGGGACCCATGTGGATCCCTGAGATTCATCTAGGGGGCCCTTGAGTTCAAAACTATTTTCATGATACTAAAATATTTTAATTTTTTACATGTATATATGTATACATGTATGTATGTATACATGTATCCATACATATATATATATATGGATAGATATATAGAGGGCACAGGGTGAGTTGAAGATGAAGGGATGTTATCTGGAGAATAAAATTAAGGGGTGAGAGAGGATTATATGGAGAGAAGGAGAAAGGGAGAGGTAGAATGGGGTAAATTATCTCACAGAAAACAGACAAGAAAAGGCTTTTACAGTGGATGGGAAACGGAGAAAGGTGAGAGGGAATGAGTGAATCTTATTCTCATCAGATTTGGCTTAAGGAGAGAATAACGTACACACTCAATTGGGTGTGGAAATCTGTCTTACTTTACAAGAGAATGGGGGGGAAGGGGACAAGAGAGCAGGAGGATGATAGAGGGGAGGGCAGATTGGGAGAGGGGGTAATCAGAAGCAAACACTTCTAAGGAGAGACAGGGTCAAAAGAGAGAATAGAATAAGCGGGGGATGCGATAGGATTAAGGGAAATATACTTGGTTTTTCACAACATGACTCTTATGGAAGTGTTTTGCATGACTACACATGTATAACGAGTTGCTTGCCTTCTCAGTGAGAGTGGGTGGGGAGGGAGGAAGGGAGAAAATTTGGAACCCAAAGTTTTAAAAACAAAAATTTTTTAAAAATTGTTTTGACATGCAACTGGAAAATAAGATATACAGGAAATGGGGTATAGAAATCTACAATGCCCTACAGGAAAATTGAAGGGGAAGGGGATAAGAGAAGATGGGGAGAGATAGAAAGGAAGGCAGACTAGGGGAAGGGGTATTTAGAATGCATGTAGTCTTGGGGTGGGGGGAGGGACAAGATGGGGAGAAAATTTGGAAATCAAAATCTTGTGGAAGCGAATGTTGAAAACTAAAAATAAATAAATTAATTAAAAATAAAAAAAATAATTTTTAATATGGTAAATATTGCTGGATATAACCCACATAAACAAAACCTCTTGGGTGGGAGAGAAGTGTTCAATAATTTTTAAGAGTGGAAAGGAGTTCTAAAACCAAAAAGTTTAAGAATTGCTTCCTTAGAATGTAAAATAGACTATCAGAGCAAAAAGTGACTTAGAAGATCATCTAATTAAATTCCATTTTCTTGTTAAAAGTTGTTTTGATACCTTTTTTTTTAAACAACACAGTTATTTCCTGATATTACCCTCTCCCCACATTTAACCCTATCTTGTAGCAAAGAACAGCATATGTAATTCTGTACCTGTAGTCCCCAGTCTCTCTATCAAGGAGAAAGAAATATTCTCTGGGAACAAGTTAAGTCATTATAATTAATCTGAGTTCATTTGTGTTAAGTTTTTTTTTTTTTTTAACATTATTGTAGTTGAATTTTAAATTGTTCTCTTGGTTTTCTTGTTTCAGTCTGCATTGGTTCATACCTTGCCTTCCTATGTTTCTATGAATTCCTCCTATTCATAATTTCTTTTAGCACAGTAATATTCCATTACATTCATATATAATAATTTGTTCAGTCATTCTCCAGCTTATGAATACCCACTTTGTTTCCTTTTTTTCTGCTACCACAAAAGTGCTGCAATGAGTATTCTACTATATATTAAAATTTTACGGGTTGAGAAATGGAGGCCCAGAGAGTGAGAAGTGACTTGCCTAAGATCTGAGTTAATGGAAAAATCAGGCTTCCTGACTTGTAGCTGAAGGCTCTCTCAATCAGACTACACCCACTGGAGCTTAAAGAAACAAACTCAAAATGTCTTGATGAATTTCTTTCTGCTCTTTTTTAGAGTTGAAAATGGGATTGAATGAATACTTATTTGACTTATTCAGACAAGTCTAGTAAGGAAAGGGTGTCTTTGTGAATTGTCAGGGTGTTTGATGGCTAATACTGTTTTTCACATTAAAAAAGCCAGGGTGCCTGAGCAATGGAGATAGTAAGAGGATGTGAGTAATAGTCCTAAAGACTTCATCAGCTTCTCTCGCACATGGAGATTGTCTACAGGCAACGGATTAAAGCAAAGAGAGCGAGACCCTTTGGGATGGTGTTATAGGCTGGTGCATTGCGTGGGTGCTCACATAGTTGATTGTACGAGAAATAGGGGAGGAGAAAAAGAGAGGAAGGGGAAGAGAAAAGAGGAAGGGAGGGAGGAGAAGGGGGGGAGAGAGAGAGAGAAAGAGAGAGACAGAGAGAAGGAGGAGGAGGAGGAGGAGGAGAAGAAGAAGGAGGAGGAAGAAGAGAAGAAACTAGGAACTAGGTGAAAAATTTTCAGTGAAGAGCTCTGGGAACTTGATGCTTTGGTTTCCCTTATGTTGTCTGTCCTTGGTGAAGGATGTCTTGTATGCTTCAAGTAACATGAAATCTTGGGTTCAGAAAATACCAAAGCGTTTAAAAGGCAGTGATGATAAAGGACGTGACTATGTGCGAAAAGGATTAGGACCACAGATACCAGGCCTGACACAGAGCCGAGTGCATGCTACACCAGTGGGATAAGTTCTGGGTGTGCCTCATCTCCTGCCATGTTGTGATGCAGCTACAGAACTGGGGTCATGTGTAAGATTAGCCTGGTCCCTGTGGACCCACACCTCTGACCTGAATTGTCTTTCTACCTTCTTACTTCCTGATCCCTGTCTTTAACTGTCTTTACTATGTTATCCAAGAGTAGTAGTAGCTGCCCTCTGGGGACCCAGCCTGCCAATTTGAGCAGAAGTTGGGAAATTCTGCTATTATTTCTCCTCCTCCTCCTCCTCCTCCATTTTATTTCCCCAAAAAGCTGGGACAATTTATTTTTGTCTTGTGCAGTTTTCATTTTGATTTCTTGAAATACAGCTCTGAAAAACAGGCTTTTAAAAAGCCCGTTGTTTTTAAATGGAGTTACTTGACTACACCTTTAAACCCCAATTATTCTGGGTTTCATTGAATGGTCAATAACAGGTCCAGCCCAAGCTTCTATAGCTCACTTAGCTCATTTTGATAGCTTAGAATGAATGTGAATAGCAATTGTTTTCTGTTTGGGACAGCAGCTCTGGAGGGACTTCCTATTCCAGACTGATACCTTTATGATGATAAATTGGGCCATCTTTTGTCTCAATTCTTACCTAGCCTTTAGCCATTCAATAGGTGTGGCCTCAAACAAACTGAGTTCTGGGAAAGATCTTAATTTGGAAAGGCCAAGATCACTCACTTCATCCTTGGCCATCACAGGAAAATGAGGCAATACATCATGTCTTGCCACTGGACTCTGATGACTCTGGAAGAGAGAGCAAGGCTGACAACTTTGTGCAGCCCTTCCTCACTCAAATTCAATTCACATGCAAATCAAGACGTCATGCGCATGATGTCATTGATCCTCTTTGAGAACAAAGGATGAAGAACAGCAACCCTGATCCTGGTATTTGGAGAGGGAACACTTGCACCAGTGCCATCTTTCACCCTCATAGAACCCTTAATGGTTTAAGCCCCAACCAAGTAGTATTTCACCAGTTTTTTGGCCAACAGATTTGCATTTTCTATGCCATTAATTGATGATATTCAAAATCATCATCTCCTGAGACAAGAATATCCTGCTCCATCCCATCAACCCTAGTCCCTTTCCTCCTCTTCCTTCCTTGTACCCTTTGGGACTTCCCTTGTCTCCCTACCTTGATATTGAAGGGATCGGCAATCTCTTCCTCAGTGATATGAATTAAGGAGGAAGGGATGGGTGAAGAAGGATTTTCAGGTTTGGAGTAGATATGATGAAAGAGCTCATGATGTATTGTCTCATTTTCCTCAGTAATATAGGAAGTGAGAACATCTTTTGAGAGAGATGGGTAGGGATAACATCAGGAGCTTGGGGAGAGAAGAGATGATCTGAAAGTTACTGAGGGGAGTGAAATAGATAGTTAATCAAGGAAGAATCAGTAAGAGCCCTGTTGATATGAGTTAGCATGAATATTTAGTAGATTCAGTGGTGTGATTTCCTCCATTCATGTTCAATGGGAACAAAGGAAAAGAATGATGATTCAAGGCTGAGAAGTGACAGGGTGTGAAGGTGAAAGGGTAGAGGACAAAGGAGTTAAGAGTGAAGGACAGCGTATAATTGAATTGGCTAACTATAGAGTCAAGACTATAGTTAGAGAAAGGGGAAGGGAGGAAAGTGAGTCCCAGATATGGAACAAGGAAAGCTAGAGATAGAGAGATTGGAAATTTCTTTCAGGATGCCAAATAGGTTTAGAAGGAGTGAAGTAGAGGGAAAAATGAATGAATAAGAGAGTATAATAAGAGAGAGGACTACCAGAGTTCAGAATCACAGAGGTGGCACAGTTATAAGTGTTGATAAGATAAAAGATATGGCCATCTATGTAGGTGTCTGAAGTAGAGTAAAGATGTAGGTCATTAGAGTTGAGCAGTCTAATAAACTGGAAGGACAGGGTGTTTGCGACCTTGAGCCAGGTATTGAACCCTTGAGAAAGGAAAGAGTGGATTAGAGCAGCAAAGATCTGGACTAGATAACATAGACTAGTAGAGGGAAGAGGTTGCTGAGTGATAATAGCAGAGGGAAGGTAATGTGTAATCCCTCAGAATTTAGTCCTATATCAGAGTAACCATAGGAATGTAAACATTTTCTTAGGATCCCTCTGGTCGCTGAGGTCGTAAACTGTATGAAGGCTTCTGGCATTATTCTTGGAGAGTTCATGGAGACACCCAATGCTAGATAAAAGAGAAACTAATCTGCTAACCAGTAAACTCTCATCTAGCACCTGCTTTGGACGAAGCAGTTGAACCATGACTCCACTAGAACTCACAAACCCAATGGTGCTGCCAGGGACAGCTTTCTAAGCTAGCCCAAGGTAATCATTAGAAGAAATAAAAGCAAAAAGAGAAATTTAAAATCTAAAGTCATTATTCTCCTAGGATAATGCTGTTAAGGAGCCAGTGGCTCAGAATGAAGAGGAAATAGGGAAAGGGTGATCACCATGTGGACTCTTCTGAGTTTCTTTAACCCCCCCTCCTAATTAGTTGCTATATGCAAGTATTTCAAGTCAGGTGTGGGTAGCTGACACTCCAGATTCTTCCAACTATGTTACCCTACCACAGTAATCTCTATTATATAATAGAAGCAAGGAGTATGCCAACTTCTCTTCCTGACACAGTATATAAAGAATAGGCTTAGCAAATATTTTATTAAGCATTTGCTATGTGTCTGGCTCAGGCAACATGGAGGTAAAAGCAAAATAGTCCCTGCCATCTAAGAGCTTATATTCTATTGGGAAGGGGAGAGGAAAGTTACAATATGTACATGCATATAAATATAAAGTAGTTTAAAGAGCATAAAAACACTGATTTGAAGGATCATTGGAGGCTGTATGGAAAACATATACCTAAACTGAGGCTTAAAAGAAATAGAATGATTTTGAATGGTGGAGATGAGAAGGAAGTCCATTCTAGGCATGCAGTTATGCATGCCCTTGCAAATGCACAAAGGTGGGAGGTGGAACAAGGCATTATGATGCATTGCAAAGAGTTCTGGATTTGAAGTCAAGGGACTGAGCTCAGCTCCTGTCTCTGCCCCTTGCTACCTGTGTGACTTTGGGCTGGTCACTTACCTTTTGTAAGACTCGGTTTCTGTATTTGTAAAATGAGATGGGAGTTAGACTAGATGATCTTTGGCTTCTGTTTCAGCTATAATCCTATGATGGTTGAGTTCAAGAACATCTAGCAGGCTTGTTTGGTTGAAACTTAGATATTGATGTTGATGATGATGTTGTTGAGTATTGTGAAATAAGGCTTCAAATATAGGTTGGGGACAACCTGTAGATGAATATCAGTGTCAGACTAAGAAAGATGCATTTCATCTTTGAGGCAATAAGGAAACCAATACAGATTTTTGAGCAGGGGGGTCATAGACTTGTGCCTTAGGATGATATTTTGGCAACTGATGGATTGGATAGAGATGGTTGAATGGGAAAAAGAAAGAGGAGAAGAAGATGTAAAAGGAGTAGAAATTGTGAAGAAAGTGACTTGAAAGGGTTTGAAATTAAGAAGAAGGTCAAAGATTAAAATATAGAAGGGAAAATACAGGAGATCTCAATGAGAAATCAAAGGATGAGAAAGAGAAGGACTCAAGAAGAATGAATTGAAGAGAAGAAAGACAAGGTAAGACAAAGGAAAGGAAATTGGGTCTTCCTGTTAAGGTACTAAGGAGATGAGTAAGGTGACAACTTCAGCATTGAAGGCCCCCACAAATAGGTTGTCATAGCAATTCTCCAAGAGAGATGGACATGAATGTTCATAGGATCATAGTTTTAGAGCTGGAAGGGACTCAAAGGTCATCTAGCCCATTTCTCATTTTACAAATGAGGAAACTGAGGCCCAGAGAGGTTTGGTGACTTACTCAAATTCATACAGGTAGCCTCAAAGGCAAAATTTGAACCCAGGACTCCTGACCAGCGGTAGTATTCCACTGCCATGCTATCTCTTGTTGGGCAGGTAGGTGGCACAGTGAATAAAGTTCTGGTCCTAGAATGAGAAAGTTTTTGTGTTGTTCGGTTGTATCTGACTCTTCATGACCCCATTGGGGGTTTTCTTGGCAAAAATAGAATGGAATGGTTTGCCATTTCCTTCTCCAGCTCATTTTGCAAATGAGGAACTGAGTAAACAGGGTTAAGTGACTTGCCCAGAGTCATACAGCCAGTCAGTGTCTAAGGCCAGATTTAAACTCATGAACATGAGTCTTCCTGACTTCATGGCCCAGCAATCTATCCACTGAGCCACCTCACTGCCCTCGGAGTCAGGAAGAGCTCAGTTCAATTCTGGCCACAGACACTTATTGACTGTGTGATCCTGAGCAAATCATTTAACCTCTGTCTGTCTTAGTTTCCTCAACTGTAAAATAGGGACCTACCTCCCAGAGTTGTAAGGGTCAAATGAGATAGTTGTAACGTGCTTAGCACGGTGCCTGGCATATAGTAGACCCTTGATAAATGCTTGTTCCATTCCCTTGCTATTAGAAAAACGACAATCGACTGAAGATCTCCCTTCCAGCCAGCATAGAGAACATCTGCAGTGATTGACATAGAGTAAATTTGTTGTCTTTGTGACATTACTGAGTTTATTGTTGTTGTTCAGTCGTTTCAGTCATGTCTAACTCTTCGTGGCCCCATCTGGGGTTTCCTTGGCTGAGATACTGGAGCGGTTTACATTTTCTTCTCCAGTTTGTTTTACAGATGAGGAAACCGAGGCAAACAGGGTTAAATGACTTGCCCAGGGTCATACAGTTAGTAAGTGTCTGAGGCCAGATTTGAACTCAGGAAGATGAATCTTTCCGACTCCAGGCCCAGGGCTCTGTGCATTATGGTGCCACCTAGCTGCCTTAACTGAGTAACTTTACTTAAAGTTCATGCTGGTCTTCTTGCTAGAAGACTAAGGGGCCGTAGATTATCAGTGAAGATAAAATCTTCCCTTTTTTAAAGGAGGAATAACTTGAAGTGTAATA
Organism: Vombatus ursinus; assembly: GCF_900497805.2. Lineage (NCBI taxonomy): Eukaryota > Metazoa > Chordata > Mammalia > Diprotodontia > Vombatidae > Vombatus > Vombatus ursinus. The sequence continues at coordinate 1,891,076 of NW_020954548.1, forward strand.
ATAAAGAAAAAGGATCTGAATTTGCTGAGAGAAATTTTGACCTTTGTCAAGAGGCTGGAGGGTCGGAGAACATAAAACAGAGGAGAAAGAAGAGTCTCCTTCTGGTTAGTCAAAAAAGAGAACAATAATCCTTCAGTTCTGGACAGCAAAGTGGTGCAGTGGATAGAGAACCAGCCCTAAAGTCAGGAGGACCTGAATTCAAATCTAGCCTCTGATACTTACTAGCTGTGTGACCCTGGTCAAGTCACTAAGTGACCCCAATTGCCTCCAAAAAAATCCTTCAGTTCTTCTTGAGAATAATTTTCATGTATCTGTAGAGTCAATTTTTATTTTTATTTTTATTTTTTCACCTGTAACTTGTATCCTTGTTGATTTAGCCCAGCAAAACAATTTCATCTATAATGGGTCAACTCAGGGTGTATATTACTCTACTGGAGCATGAATACTTGGAGGTAATAGATAAGAAGTTCTTCCTGAAGTGGAGGGAGAAGGGTCCTCTGCGGCAGCAGCAGCTGCTTGTTCCCAGAGGAAAGTGAGTCTGACCCGCAGGGTTGGTCAATAGTGAGAGAATATCTAGTAAGGGTCAGAAGGAGAGACAAGGGTGGTTGTTGGTGACTCCAGGCTGAGGGATACTGAGGCAGTGGTTTATTGATGAAAACATTGGAGAAGGCTGCTCTGTTCCTGGGTCGTGGTTGCAGGATATGATGGAGAGACTTGTCAGGCCTGATGACTGACATCCACTTTTGGTGATTCATGTGGGTACAATGATATTATCAGAAGGAATCTAGGAAGCATTGCCAAGGATTATGGAGTCTTGGGCAAGAAACTGAAGACCCAAGGGGCGCAGGTGGGGTTTTTTTTGTCACTACTGCTAATTGAAGGCAAGGGCATCAGAAGAGTCAAGTCAACACGTATGTATTAAATGCTTACCATGGGCCAGACACTTTGCTAAGTGCTGAGATAATAATAAAAAAAAAAAGACAAAACAGTCCCTTCCCTAAAAAAGCTCACATTCTTATGTGGGATTTAATGGGCAAAATAAAAACAAAAACAAAAACTATGCACATACACCACATTTGCAAGGTAAATGGCAGATAATCTTGACGGGAAGGCTGGAGCATTTAGGTGGACCAGGAAAGGTCTCTCAAAGAAGGTGAGACTTGAGCTGAGACTTGAGGAAGCTATGGGTAGCCAGGAGGTCAAGATGAGAAGGGAGAGCATTGCGTGCATTATAGATCGCTTGTGAAAAGTCAGAGTGGGTAATGGCATGTCTTGTGTGAGGAACAGCAAGGAGGCCAGTATCGTTGGACCATGGAGTAAAATGTAAGAAGACTAGAAAGGCAGGAAGGGGCCAGGTTATAAAGAACTTTCAAAGACAAATAGAAGATTTTATATTGGATTCTCAAAGCAATAGGGAGCCACTGCAGGTTATTGAATAGGGAGTTGACATGATGAGACCTGAACTTCAGGAAGGTCATTTTGGCAGCTAAGTGGAGGATGGACTAGAGACTTGAGGAAGATAGCTCAACCAGAAGACTACTGCAATATTCCGGGTGTGAGGTGATGGAAAAAAGACTTGGGAGGTCATCAACTGGTTAAAAATAGCCAAAGTATGAGGCCAGGCTTTGTATGGACCATGGCTTTGTATGGACCAATGGCTTATGATGGGATCTTACTAAAGTATGCAGCACCTTATAAGTTGTATTAACAATATTTTTACCTGGAGGCTTACAAATCTAATCAAAGGATTAAAATTGAAAAGGAAAGAGGAAGGGAGGAAGAAAATTGCTCAAATACATACACCAAGCTGGATGCCTTAGAGAGCAGCTACCATGTAGGAAGAGTAGCAATTGAGAAGCCAAGACATTCATAGAGCATAAAATCCAATGAAGGTGCCATCAGTGACACCCGCACTCTATGATATCTATGCACAAATGCACAAATTTTGGGAACTAAAGCAGGAACTTGAGATCCTAACATAAGGAGACAAATTCAACCTAATAGGTATCACTAAGACTTGGTGAGAAATAACTTCTGTCTGGAATATATTTTTGGAAGAGTATATCTTATTCATAAGGAACACAATAGGTGGCGATCAGGGAGTAGCATTGCATATTAGGAAGATATACTCATCTAAGGAAATCCAAGAGCTAAGAGAGGGAGGCCTGTTAGAAAGCATTGGGATGAAGATAAACAAAGGCAGAATAGAAATGATATTGTCATTTGAGTCTACTACAGACTGCCAGGACAGGAAGAGGAAGTAGATAAGGAGCTTGGGTAATAGATCACAAGGTGTCATGTTGTTGTTCAGTCATTCAGTCACGTCTGACTCTCTGTGACCCCATGGACTTTGTCCAGAGGTTTTCTTGGCAAAGAAGTGCCAAAGGAGCGGTTTTCCATTTCTCTCCCCAATGTGTCCCCATTTTACAGATGAGGAACTGAGGCGAATCAGGAAGGCCCAAGTAACTTGCCCGGTGTTTGAGACTGGATTTGAACTCAAATCTTCCTACCTCCAGGCCTGGTGCTCTATCCACTGTACCACCCAGTTGCCCTAATAGTTATGAGAGACTTTAATTAAGCAAGCAATATAGGCCAAGCCTAGGGGTGCAGATAGAAAAGCAAGGCATTCCTTGCTCTTAAGGGTTTTGCTTCCTGATCAGGGGGAAGTTTAGCTTTAGATGATGATGAAACTCAGGAGACCTTAGGGCATAATAACAAGTCAGATTATAGTGTCAGCACAGATGATAAGGCCTGGTATTGTTAGGGAAGAATGTCAGGGTAAGATGATAAAGCCAAGTGTTCCATCAACAGTTCTCCGTCACTACAAGGATCATTGGTGGGGGCTCCCTACTCATCCAAGTGATTTGAGTGACCAAATCTTCAACAGATGATCAGTGGGGAGGGGGTAGTGGTCTTAAGGATTGAAGCACAGTGGGGTTTGGAGCAGGGGTGGGGAACCTGTGGCCTTGAGGCCTGGAGTTATCTCCATTAGGGACAGAAATGGTGTGTGTGTATATGATCAATATTTAACCCAGACAGGAATCCATTTCATGGTGGGATCTGGGCCATAGGAACTGGGTTGAGGGAAAGGAAAGGCTTCCTTTGGCCTGTTCCAGCCTGGTCTGACTGGAGCCTAATGGTCAGCAGTGTAATATATCAGCTAAGAAAGCTAATGTAATCTTAGCGGCCATTATGAAAGACGTATCTTCTAGATATAAGGTGTTGATGTTACTGTTGTGCTCTGCCCCAGTAAGAGAGCGGAGTAATATCTGGAATGTTGAGCACCATATTTTAGGAAGGATACTGATAAATTAGTGAGTATCCAGAAGAGGGCAGCCAGGTCACTGAAGGGCCTCAAGATCATGCCATCCTTTGAAGGAACCCAGGGATTTTTAGCCATTTAGGAGATGAGAAAATTTAGGAGTGACACAGTAGCTTTTTCAAGTATGTAGAGACATAATACAGAAGGGAAATTATACTTGTTCTGCTTGGTTTCGGGGGCAGGCCTCACAAAATATCAACAGAGGTCGCCAAAAGCCACATTTAGGCTTGATGTAAAACTTCCTAGCGACAAAGCCAATCTGGAAGTTGCACGGGCTTCCTCAGGAGGCAGTGGGCAGTCTCCTTCTCTCCTCTCTCACCTCCTTGCCACCTCCATGAATGTTTTAGAGCAAAGGCTGAATGACTCCTCACCGGGGATATTTCACTGAGGATTCTTGTTCAGAGATGGATCGGACCAGATGGACTTGGAGGCCGCTTCTAGTCTTTGAGATAGCATGATGTTTTAGTGGGGGGGGGGGGGCACTAGAAGTAGGGGAGCCAATTAGGAAGTTCTTCCAAGGCCAGGTGAGAAGTGCAAGAGTTTTTGGGTTTTTGTTGGTTTGTTTGTCTGTCTGTTTGTTTGTTTGTTTTTGTAGAGTGGTATCTGTGTCAGTGGAAGGGATAGTGTAAGTTGTGGGAGGTGTTGTGTAGGACAAAAAATAATTGCTATGTGGGGTGAGGGTAGTAGATGTTCTGGTAAATGTTTAACAACTGGCTCTTGGGGTGGGGGGATATGCTTAACATACTTTAAGGTTTAGTTTGCATTATTAACATTTTCACCATCATTTTTCTAAGTCTAGAAACGAACAAAATAATAAACTGAGCCCTAATTTGTAGCACTTGCTGATCTGTGAGGTGTAAATGGTCGCACTGAAAATTTAATGATCAGCTCTCATGAGGCAGTAAAGAGAGAGAAGAGAAGAGATTCCAGAGAGCCCTAGAGGATATCCATGCCGGGGGTCACAGGGAGGGAAATAAAGGAGAATATAAAAACAATAGAGACCAAGGAATGGTGAGACTCTAAGTAAGAGGACAAGGAGAAAGTATGGAAGTCCAGGTTGCAGAGGGTATCCAGAAGAAGGGGTAGTCAACAGTGTCAAAATATCCAGAAAAGTGAAAAAGAATGAGGACTGAGAAAATGTCTTTAGATTTAACAATTAAGGCATCAGTCCTAGCCTGGGAGGGAGGAAAGGAAGCAATCAGCATAGGTGATTTTTTCCTATGCACTAACACAGTCAAGTGAAGGCTTTTTAAGGATGAGGAAGATTTGGGTAAGTTTATAGGCAGCAGGTATTTACAAGGAGCCAGGGGATTAAAAGAGATAGAAGATTAGACAGAAAGGGGAGATTATAGATAGATTATCAAAGAAAAAGGTCCTGGAGGAGATGAGAACAGAATCAGGCACAAAAATAAAGGCCTTAGCCTTGGTAAGATGTGACACCTTGGGGCAGCTAGGTGGCGCAGTGGATAGAGCACTAACCCTAGAGTCAGGAGGACCCGAGTTCAAATCCGGCCTCAGACACTTGACACTTACTAGCTGTGTGACCAAGGGCAAGTCACTTAACCCCATTGCCTAGCCAAAAACAAACAAACAAACAAGACGTGACACCTCTTCCTCAGAGACTGGAGCCAATGAGGAGGGGACAGGTGAAGATGTAAAATGGCGCTAAGATGTCAAGCCCTGGACATGAGGGAGGTATGTGACAGTTGGCCCTGATTTTCTCAGCAAAATAGAAGGCAAAGTCTCAGTCCTGTTGGGAAAGGATAAGGTGTGGTGACATTGGGAGGATAAGGAGGTAGGAAGAGCTGCTGAAGGGAGCACCATAGAGAGTCATAAAGCATAAAGGATGTTTTATGGAAGCATGAAAGGAGAAAGAAAAGGCTGGTCATACAGCTGCATGAAGAACGACGTTGAGATTAGATCATGTGAATTTGTAGTGAATACCAGACGCCCAGTGGTATGACTTCTTCCAGCCATACATGGCCATAGGATTTAGGGTTAGAAGAGAAATTCAAGATTATTTAGTCCTACAGCCTCATTTTACATATGAGGAAAGAGGCCTTCAGAGGGTAAGTGACTTCCCCAGGTCATGAAGGTAATAGTTAACAGAGCTGGGGTTGGTACCCAGATACTCTGACTCCAAAGCTAAATACTTGTCCTTCATGTTGTTTTTTGTACCAGATCAAAAGTTGGAGCAAAAATGGATAGTAGGAATGACTGAGTGTTAAATATTGACAGGGCACAAAAATGGAAAGAGAAAGGGCTACTGGAGTCAAAGGTGGAGGATGGTGCTTTATTTATAGATAACCATAGAGTCAAGACTATTTCAGGAAGAAAAGTGAGGCCAGAACCCGGGCGATGGACTGGGAGAACAGGGAGGGATGGAGACACTAGAAGTGATGATAAACAGAATAAGTTTTGAAGGGCTAGGACAGATGGAGGGATGGGAAGGTAGGAAATGATGGCTGGAAGGGAAATTTTCAGGGTTCAAGATCACGAAGGTAGCACAATTGCAGGTGAAAGAACACTGTTTTGGAGCCGGAGGACCTTGGTTCTAGTCCCACTTTTGACGTTTACCACCTTGGTGATCTTAGCCAAATCCCAACCCGGGCTTCAGTTTCCCTGTCTGGAAAGTGAAGGAGTTAGACTAGATGTCTTCTGAGGGCCCTCTAGTTCTAGGATCTGCTGATTCTATCATTGCTGTGGGTTCAGGGAAGAGTCACAGCGGGGAAGGCTATTTTACCTTGAAAGAAAGCAACTCTGAATTACAGGGAGTAGGGGAACAGGAGGTGATGATGTCTGGCAGCGTAGAAGAAGGAGTTCAAGGTGAGGGAAGAGAAAGGGCAACGTTTCTGAGCTCCAGTTCAAACAAGTCAGAAACCAGAGGCTCACAGTCATAGAAAACCCAATGCCATGACGTTGCCCTTCTGGACTTAGCCTCTCCCCTCTCCCCGCCCCGCCCCGCCCCCCACCTCCGGCAAGTTGAGCTATCGGCAGGTTCTTGGTCTTTATCTGTGACGTCTTAGAAAGAGCAAGGAATTGAAAATCTCAGCACCTTGGTTCAAGTTCAACTATTTACTAAGCACCTCATGACTATGGGATTCAGTGCCTTCCTCCATAAAAATGCGAATGATAATCACGTCATCTGTCTCTCAGGGATGATGGGAAGGGAGCTTTTTGCAAGCCACAAAATGCTATACAACGTGCAGTTATTGTTACATACTATTTGTTATTATTAATTTATTGTTATGTTCTATTGATAATAACGATTCTCTCCTAATCCTCACTTCTCCAGCCTCTTGATAATCCGCCTTTTGAACCATCACGTCTTTTTGAATGGGATCCTCTACTTCCCTCCCTCTTCCTTGTTTCCCCACTTATACTTGGTTGCTGCCCCATTGCACCTCAAGGCCAGCTCGATCGTTTAATTCCCTCCCTCCCTTACAGTGCCTTGACCTATGGCCCCATCTCAGTGACGGCACTTCTACTGCCACCAGAAACTGAGAGCCATTAATTCACTGGAGGTAATTAATCATCTGGTAATTAGCTGATTTCTTTTTTCCTGCTCTTTAGCTAGCTGGGAGTAGTGTGGAGGGGTTGTGGGCAGGTGTTTCCTTCTCTGAGTCACATGTGGGTAACAGGCAACACTTCTGGGAAATTTGTTAACAGATTATTTGCAAGTATCACTTTCTGGGTCTATTTGAATTCCATGGTACAGACAGGTCCAGCCTGAGAAGACAGCAAAAAGAGCCTGGAAACCAAGAATTCTGGTTTCTACAGGGCTTCTTAATCTTTTTTGTGTGAGTCATGTACCTTCCCCTTTGGCAATCTGGTGAATCCTATGGGTCCCTTCTCAGAATAGTGCTTTTTTAAATGCATAAATTAAATATTAAGGATTACAAAGGAAACAATTGTATTGAACTATAGTTGCCATAATATTAAAAACAAAAACAAGCTCACTTACCCCAGATTAAGAACCTTTGTGATTCGATACTCACTTGCTGTATAACTCTGAGCATCTCTCCCCCTCTCTGAGCCTCAGTTTCTTCATCAGTGGGCTCCATTTTCCTCCTCTACATAATGAAGAGATTATAGGTCCCTTGTAGCACTAACATTCTGTTTTTTAGAGGTGTCATCTCCGCCATTAGAATGTAAATTTTTAAGAGTAGAGACCGTCTTGATTTGCATCCCATGGGTTTAGCATAATGCTTTGCACACAGTAAATGATTAATAAATACCTTTTTATTCATTCATCTATTCTAATGACCCTTTCAGTGATGACATTTTATATTCTTTGTTAAAGTTTCACTCAGCTTTAACACTTTATGATCTCCATTGTGGTCTTTTTCAGTTTTAACTCTTTATGTTCCCAGGTCTCCGGTGCTCTGTAAAGTGGGCTACTCATTTCAAAGGTGGCCGCTTATGCATGTGTGGACTTCTCCACTCTCCTCTTCCACAGACAGACAATCTCATCTCTTTCATGCTGCTACTACTTCTTCTACTGACTGCCCTGGAGCTAGCTGCAGTCCAGAAAATGATAGCTGTTTACATTGTGGCTTTTTTTTTTTTTGTGGAGGGAAGAGGAAAAACTAGTTTTGGGTGACCCACCCAACTGGAATATTTGAGTTCCAGGACAAATAAAAGTTGAAATGTTAAAAGTTGTTATGTAAAGAAAGGAGATGACAGAGATCCCACCTCTACTCATAGTTAGAGGGTCCAATTATCCAGAAGAGTCTGCATCCCCACTAAAAATCTGTTTCTAGAACATTAGTGGATGAGTCATCGCTGCTTCAAGAGCCTTCTTTTCCTTCCCCACCCTGGGCCCTTACCACCATCTTCTATCAGGACTATTGCAATAGGCTTCTGACCAGACTAATCCATTTCCAGTTTCTTCTCCTTTCCAATCTATAATGTACACACTACCAGACTAATCTTCCTTATGTACAGATCATATATTTCTGCTCAAAACCCCTTAGTAGCCCCCCTTTACCCATGAAATCAACTCTAAAGTCTTTATCCTGGTATTAAAGGTCATCTACAATCTTCTCATTCAGTGAAGTCTTCCACTGTCCCTGGGCTTGGGTCTCTCTTCTCTGTTGAACTCATTCCTATCCACAACCTATGGTCCTACTATTCCTCACACTGTAAATTCCCCCCCTCTTCTCTGTGCCTATATAAATCCTACATACCCTTCAAGGCTTGCCTTTTACATGAAGACTTCCTTGAGAATTCCTAAAAACATCAAATTCTCTTCCCTCCCCAACCACCCGGAATGCTTTATGGCTGGTACATCTCCCATGACTTTTGCTGAAGACATACGCCTGGTTCTGACTGAATAGACATCCACTCATCAGCAGTAAGCAGAGCCCTCTCCCTTCCCTAGATAGCTGGGAATCGGAGGAGGGATGTGGGTCGGGGGATGGGTCCCCACAACCTGTGAAGGAGAGATGAGCAATTTGCTCTTCTATTTCCTAGCAAGCTCTAGGATATGATTATTCAGGTCACCCAAGCCTAGGACCAGGGCCAGGACCCAGTTTAATGAGGATGCATCAACAGGAGCTCCCTGGTGTGGTGGAAGGAGCCTATTGGTTTCCTGCCCAGCACGTAGGAACATTTATAAAGAGATGCATTTATACTAAACCAGTCAAGTGGCTTCTACCTACAGCCTGAGGGGACCACAGACATGAGACACTCAAAACAGTGTTAGACTTAGTGTTAGAGAACTAGGTTCAGATCCCAACAATGCTTGTTTTCTGTGACCTTCAATGATTTCTTTAATTTCTCTGGACCTCAGTTTTCTTAGCTGGAAGTCCAGTCCTAATCCTTTGAGCCTACAGTGCAGGCTGCCCAACCATTTTGTGGCACTGCCACAGAAGACCTTCCTCCTACATGGAATGGCCTTGACCTTCTCTTCTTTATCCTTCAATCTAGGGCTCTATTACCTTATTCATCTTATCCCCTTGAGGAAGCTCACCTAGCCTGCTACTCTACTGCCTATTCTATAGCACTTATATGATATAGTGGACAGAGTGTTGGACTTAAAGCCAGTAAGTTCAAATACTGCCTCTGACCCTGGGCAAGCCACTCAATCTCCCCTAGCCTCAGTTTCCTTATCTGTAAAATGAGGAGATTGGATTTGATGACTTCTGATCTCCTTTTCAGCTCCAAATCTATGACCCTATCATCTATGACCCTTTCACGTAATGTATGTTGGAGTCAGAATGTGTATTACTCCACATTCTCTTATCTCGTTCTATCCTTTCCTAGTTCTGCGTATATTATGTTCACCGTCTCCCATCATTGTAATTCACTCCTTCCTTACTTCTACCTGTTGAAATCCTTTTCAATGATAGAATTTTGACCTGAAAGGGATCTTAGAGATCATCTAATCCAAGCCCCTCAGGTTATAGAGGAGAAAATTGAGGCCCAGAGTAAAGTGCTTTACAAATATTATTTCATTTGGTCCCTACAAAAACTCTAGGAGGTATTATTGCTATTATGATCTCCATTTTATAGTTGAGAAAACTGAGGTTGATAGAAGTTAATTGACCTGCCCAGAGTCACACAAGCTAGTAAGTGTTGGAGACTGGATTTGAATTCAAGTCTTTCTGACTCCAGGCCTAGCACTCTATCCATGTTACTACTTAGCTGCCTCTCAATGAATGCTTATTGTTTGACTGATTCCATTCTATCAAGAGACAATCATATTTGGTGGAAAGAACCCTAGTTTGGGAGTCAGGAGACATGAACTCAAATCCTGTGACTGCTACTAACTTGATACATAAACTTGAGGAAATTATTGTGCTTTCTCCCTCAAGGGAATGTCCTGAGGATCAAATGGAATAATGGATTTGAAGGTGTTTTGTAACCTGAAAAATGCTACGTCTAAGTGTGTGTGTGTGTGTGTGTGTGTGTGATTATGGTTGAGGTATCATCTCTGTATCTCTTGGAGAACCAGGCATGAGCTGTTGTTCAAGAAATGTTTGTGAAAGAATAATGAAAAACTAGCAAGTGGTGAGAATGAAGCATGTAGTTCTCTCAGATATTGTGACTGCTCAGCAGGGGGAATGAGATTTTCTGCACTGTGGATGACCCCTCCCTTCCCGGGACTGCCTTCCTTGGCTTTTCCAGTGGCACATGCTCCTAACCCTGTGGAATCTTCACTGTTCCTCATTCGTGACATATTCTATCTCCCAACTCTGAGTGTTTTCACTGGCTCTTCCCCATACCTGGAATGCTCTCCCTCATCATCTGTTCCCTGGCTTCCTTCAAGCCCAAGTTAAAACTCCACCTTCTGTAAGAAACTTTTGCCATTCCCCTAAATCTTAGTCCCTTCCTCCTGAAATTGCCCACATTTTATTTTGTGTATATCTACATACATACATACATACATACATACGTACATACATACATACATACATAGTTGTTTGTACATTATCTCCTTCATTAGACCGTGAGCTCCTTGAGAACAGAGACTGTCTTCTGCCTTTCCTTCTATCTCCAGCACTTAGTATGGTACCTGGCACATAGTAGGTACTTAATAACTGGTAGTTGATTGACCGACTGATTTCTCCTACTGGTGCAGACCAAACTGGATGAACTCTCCCTTCTGAAAATGATCTCTTCCCCATCAAATTTTTCTTAGCACTCTTTCTTTGAATCTCTGCTCAGCCTAGATTACATTCCACTTGGTATCAAATATATTTGTGCACTGGTTTTACCCTCCCTAATGGACTGAAAGATTGGGGGTAGTGCTGGTGGCAAGACTGCATCATTCTTATTTTTATATTTCCAGCTTCCAGCACAGGGCCGTGTACAAATTATCTTCTTAGTTAATGCTTGATAAATTGAATTAAGTTTTGAGGATTTGAAGAGGTAGCAAGACATAGAAGAAAGAGGACTTGCCTTAGTGTTAGAAGACATTGGTTTGAGTCTCAGTTCTAGCATTTACTAGCTTTGTGACCTTGACATGTCCCTCAGTGTCTCTGAGCTGCAGTTTACTCAGCTATAAAATGGGCATAATAAGACTGACATTATCTATCTTGACCTGGGGTTGGGAGAAAAGCACTTTACAAACTATAAAGGAGTTAATTTCCCTGGTCAGCAATGTGGCCTCTCCATGCAGACCCCACAAGGTATTTTATTTTGCAACTTTCTAATGCATTTATCATGTAACATTGTGTAGTATAGTTATCTATGTATACACCTTATCCACATATTAGACCGTAAATTCCATGAAGGCAGGGCTAGCATCATCTAATGCAGATTTCTAATGCATTTATTGTGTAATATTATCTATGTATTAGAGCTATCTGTGTTGGTGATTTAACCACTTACTAGATCATAAGTTCCATGAAGGCAAGATCTATCTTATCTATTATGTCTTCCTATTGCTAACAACAGTGCTGTGCACACAGCAGGCAATATTCTCACAATAAAACTGGCATTTGTTTATGGACTCATGATTTCTCATTAGACTGTCAGTTCTTCAAGGCAAGGTCTGTCTTTGTATTCCAGTGCTTAGCACAGTGCCTAGTACGTGCTGCTGGTGTTTAGTTGTTTTTCAGTTGTGTCCGACTCTTTGTGACCCCTCTTGTGGGTGTTTTCTTGGCAAAGATACTGTAGCAATTAGAAGAAGTTGAGGCAAACAGAGTTAAGTGACTTTCCAAGGGTCACACAGCTGGTAAGTCTGAGGCTAGATTTGAACTCAGGTCTTCCCGATTCCAAGCCCAGTGCTTTATCTACACTGTGCCACCTAGCTGCCCACCTAGTACCTAGAAGATACTAATAAATATTTAATGACTGACTGCCTGATTTCATTGCTTTAGGGAACTCTCAGTGTATAAACTCCCACCACTAATGCAGATTGGTACCTGTATAATTTATGGGCTCAGAGAGTTACTTGGGGCATTGAAAGGTTCAGTGTTTTTCCTGTGGCCACAGAGCATAATTCAAACTCACATCTTCCTGACACCAACGCCAGTCCTCTATTCACTATGCCATGCACCCTCTTTTTATAATACCTCAAAGTTTGCAAAGTGCTTTAAGGACATTGTTCATTTGAACTTCACAACAACCTTGTGAGATGGGCACTATCAGACTATTATCATGCCCATTCATATGAGGAGACTCAGCATAATGTTTTCAAATCCATAAAACAAAATACATAGGATTAAAAAGGAAACCAGTAATACTGAAATGCAGTGATCAAATTATTTTTTTTTAAAAGCAAATTCACAAATCCTGGGATAAGGATCTCTGAATTAGTCTAACTATATAATTTTATAGATGGGAAAACTGAGCTCTTGAGAGGGGAAAAGCCTTGCCCAAGGTCATGTTATATCTGGAGCTCTCAAGCATGCTCCACTGTTAATGGGACAGAGTATCAGTTATTGTATAGGAGAAGCAACCAACGCTGTCTTAGGAAGTCTTATCAACCTTAGAGGAAGAATGATACCTTTCTGCCCTGCCCCCAACCAATGGAGTGATACCATGTAGATTACAGCACACAAAGAGCCCAAGGCCTAAACACACACACACACACACACACACACACACACACACACACAGAGGTCCCCTAAGGGCTTACCTTCCTAAGAGAAGAGATGTACACAGAAATACCTATGCCTATGATGACTCCTTGGGACCCCAAATAATGCAGCCCCATCTTTCTTGAATCCCGGAAGCTCACCTAGATCTATCTCACTCTGCAAGCAATTGAGTTTGCCAGGAGGCTACATAGTAGTGGGCAACTCTTCTATTACTCCTAGAAATGAGCATTTTGCTTTCCCCTTTCTAGTATTTTGAAAAAAAAAATCTTTGGTTTAGGGTGGGGGAGACTCTGAGATCTGTAAAGCTCATATGCATGGCAGGCTGCTTCTGCTTGAGACACCCCCTTTTCTCCTCACACTGCTCCTTCTCCGGGATCATCCATGCCAGAATCTTCTGCTCTGGTGACTTCTAAGCCATGGTTGATAGTGAAGAAGGGACCTATTCTTACCTTTCCCTGGTGACTGCCTGCCTGTGATATTAGAGGCAAGAGATTATCAGACTCACCTGACAGATACCTCACTCTTTCTAATAGATTCCTGGCCCCCACCTTCATCACCGAGCTGCCCCTGTATGTGAAATGGCAAAGGCATCTCACCTTTTGTACTCAGTTATGATAGTAGAGGTCAACCTCTTCGAGTACCATTGGCCCATCTTCCTGTTGAGGCCCTAAGATTGTTCTAGCCAAGGCCTAGCAACTGGCCAGCTGTATGCCTATCTCTACAGTAACTGAGACTCAAATGTATCCTTTGCCCAGAATCCCCCTTTACTTGCTCTACCATCATCCCCCACGTGTCTTAAGTTAAACCTTAATGCCTTTTCTTTTGTGAGTTAAAATACTCATACGAAAGACTAGCTCCTTTTAGCATCACTAGCTCATCCACTTCTTCAGTGAAAGCCTTTAAGTCCCCAAACTGTTGTAACAAAGTGGGACATGCTCTTTGAATCTTTCCTTTAAATGCTGCCCTGTGAGTTCACAATAGCCACAAAGGACAGTTTAATTTCGAACAGTTCTGCGTTCTCCTTCAACTCTGGTACTGATTCAGCTCCTGGCTCCCAGTTTTACCCCTGGCCTTGGTGCTGGTAAGTGTCTCAGTTAGGGTCAGGGTTAAAGTTGGACACCGTGATTTTGGACTCCCAATCCAATTCTGGGCTTGAAAGTATGCTCAGGAAGGTCATCAATGTGGATTGGGGTTAGGGGGCCAATGACACCTGGGCTGAAATTGATCTAGTGAAATTTTTTTAAAGGTCTTTAATAGATAATGGACTTAAAATGAGGGATAAGAGATACATTTTTGGTTATAGCTGATGTGGGAATTTGTTTTGCTTGACTTAATATTTTGATGAGGGTTTTCTTTTTCTTTTCTTTTTGTTCAATTGAGGGAGTGTAAGGGAGAGGAAATAAATAGTAGCTGATTGGGAAACGTTAAAAAATTTTTAAATGACATTTTACAAAGTTTGTTTTTTGTTTTTGTTCTTGTTTTTTTTTAAAGGATGAAACCTGATTGGAATAAATTTTGGGCCTTCCATTTAGGGACCCAAACCACACCACAAGGAATGATCAAAAAAATAAAGAAAAGACTAGTTAGTGGACCATAGGTAAAACTGAATCAGCAATGTGACAAATTCTGGCGTGCATTATTAGTAAGAATCATACTGTAAAGATTAAAGAAGCAGTACTAAAAAATATCAGTTCTCCTCTCTGGTGCTCAGGTTTTTTTCCCCTATAAAGTGAGCAGCTTGAATTACATGATTTTTAAAAAGGTTTTATTGATGATTTAAAAAATACTGCTATCATGTCCTAATACTTAAATAAAATTAAGCAAAACAAACCAACATATTAACCATATCTGAAAACATGTTTCATTCCACATCTGTAGTTTATGGTCTTTTTACTGAAAGGAGAGAGGACACATTCTACATATCTCTATGTATGTATGTATGATATATGTATGTATACATATATGTATAAAATAAAATATAATAGAGAAAGGAGCAGGAAAGAAAAATAGGTACAAAGAGTATGTACTTTATCATTTCTTGATTACAATGACCTTTTTATTTCATTACTAATCTTCCTTCGTTTGGCCCTGTCTAGGTCAATTTCTTTTCAGCTATCAAGAAATCAAAGCTCCACTTTTCAAATCTTATAAGCACTCCTTTATTCTTATTAGAATATACATTATTTCATAGGGTTGTTGGGAAACAGATGGAGAACTAGAAAGAGCCTTGGAGATCATCTAGTCCAGATTTCTCATTTTGCAAATGTGAACATTATCTTCCAGAGGCTAAGTGATTTTGCTTAAGGTCAACCTACTTTCTTAAATTCATCAGTAAGGCACCCTGAGGAAAAGACAGAAGGCAGAATGTACCAGGCAAGTCAAATCACCACCACCACCACCACCACCACCTAGGCCACCATCTCCCTTTAAATTCTGATGGGCATAGCTCCAAAGTCTTGGGAATAGTGATGTCCCTTAAACCACCAGATCTTCTTCTAGCCCAATCCCTACATCCATCATGGAGAGGAGAAATCACTGTGGAGAAAGGGCTCACCTTCCTCATCACCACCAACTGCTATCACCAGGCATGTGGTCACAAAAGCCCTGGGAGCTGCAGTACCTCCCTGATCTCTGGTGCTCACTCCAGCCTAGCCATCTGCCAGGGAAGTAACTCTTTGTACAGAGGAGGCCAGCCATCTCCAATAACTTCCAACCAACCACTAAACACAGGGTAGGCAAGCCAGCCCAGCTGAGGCAGCAGGGCATTCTGGGGGAGAGACAAGCCGTATGCGCCAGGCAGGTCGAATCACTGCCTCAACAGCCATCTCCCTTCAGACCCTGGTGGGGACAGCCAAGGACCCTAAACCTAGAAACCCTAGGAGTAGTGGTATTAAATAATAATGTTAAACATTAAAGCATTAACATCTGCTTTGTGGTACTCCAAGGACTATGGGACTTTTGCATCTGATTTGTAGCTAAAGCCTTCTTTATATCTTGTCTCCTCTATTAGAATGTGAACTCTTTGATAGAAGGAACTGTCTTACTTCCTATTTGTATCCCCAACACTTAGAATAATGCTTAATAAATGCTTTATTCATTCATTCCTTGGAGTTAATTGGTCATTTCATCAACCTGAATTCTAATGTCTTTTAGTACTGTTTTCCTTTACTTTATCTGGTCACTATATGTTGCTTTTCTCTTGGTTCTGCTTCACTCAGTTCATAGTCTTTTTAAGTTTCTCTGAATTTCTCATATTCATTTTTTCATACTGTATAGTAATATTCCATTACATTTCTGTACAACAAGTCATTCAGCCATTCTCAAATCGACGGGCATCCACTTTCTTTCCAGTTTTGTTTTTTTTTTTTCACTACTATAAAGAGTGCTGATATCACACATGGAATCTTTCCCTCTTTCTTTGCCCTGCTTGAGGTATATGTCCTTACTCCTCTAGACAACAATACTGAACTGCCTGTAGAATCTGGTCATGGGTTTGCAAGGCAGCCTGGATGCTCTGTCTCTGGAATGTCACAAGACTGAAGGTTCCTATCCCTTTACTTAGGTTGGGAAAGAATAAATACAGAGGCCAAGAAAAGAGACCTTGATGGACCCAAGGCCTCTCCCCTTACAACATAGGTGTGAACAGTTTCATCACTTTTCTAGCTTATGAATAAGGTGATTTCTTAGGTCTCTTTCAGCTTTAATCCTCTGCAATTATATGACTCCAGAAATCATTGTGCGGATGTACTTTGCTCTGGGTCAGCTGCTATAGATAGCACATAGCTGTAGTAAGGAGATCCAGGATCAATTACCAGGTCTTTTTTTGGGTAAGTCTTTTCCTCTACTGGAGCCTCAGTTTCCCTATATGTAAAATGAGGGTGTTAGACTTAATCTTTCAGGTCTTTTCCAATTCTGTGCTCTGTTGGCTAAAATTTCACCTAGTGAGTCTGGAACATACATTTAGAGCTGGAAGGAACCTTAGAACTCAACTAATTCAACTTCCTCATTTTATAGACAAGGAAACTGAGACCATAGGAAGTTTAACAACTTGCCCAACATCACCCAGGTAATAAGTAGCAAAGGAGGGATTTGAATCATGGTCTTTGGCTCCCAAATCTAGCATACTTCCCAGGAGAATGTATAGCAAGCAGGCTCTCTGGCTCACCCTCTCAGAACCAGGTAGGCTACCTCCACCTCGATCCAGTTCCCTTTAATCCCTTAACATCAATTAGCATTCACAAAGGCATATTTACTTGCTCGAGTCCTCTCCTCTTACAACATTGTCTCTCCTGGGATGCCGTCATTGAAGGAGTCAAACCATTAGAGCGCAGCCGAGGAGGAGGCAAAGAAACCGGGATGAGGTTGACTCACATCTTTCTGAGACATCCCCAGTTCTGACTATGCAGCTAATTAAAAAAGGCTTCTCCCAACCACCTGGTTAACAGACCGGAACCAGTTACAAAATGTCTACACGTGTTCCACAGTCTCTCCAAGGCATTTCTGTTCCACATTATCACAGCTGTCCCAGGAGAATGCTCATTAGCAATGTTGTCAGAACCATTTTGTGGATGTACCGGAGCCCTGTTACAAATGTAGGCTTCTTGAGGGCAGGCACTATTTTATTTTTGTCTTTGTATGTCTAATATTTAGTCTCAGGAAGCCAGGTGGCAGTGGATAGAGCGCTGGTCTAGAGTCAGGAAGACTTTTCATAAGTCAAATCTGACATCAGACACTTACTAACTGTGTGATCCTGTTTGCCTCAGTTTCCTCATCTGTAAAATGACCTAGAGAAGGAAGTGGCTAAACACTACAGTATTTTTGCCAAGAAAACCCCAAAATGGAGTCATGAAGATACAACAACAGCTGCCTGGCACATTTTTTTTAAAAAATAGTACTTATGGTATTATGAGTAAAAAGAGCTCCCATGATGAACTCTTCCATTGAGGACCAGCATCTTCTCTGAAACTTATCATCCTAGAGAGTCGCCTGAGGCACGTAAAGGCTAACTGATTTAACCAGGTCATGCAGTCAATGTGTTTCAGAAGTGGGGCTTGAACTTGGCTAGGTCTTTTCCACTGTGCCTCCCACGGTAGGAGCCATGTAGCTTGGTATAGAGTAGGCACATAGTCACTGCACATAGTCACTACAGAATTACTACTAGAGAAGAGGCTTTATAGCTAGAATATATGAAGAAAGGGAAGGATTGGGATGCTTGAGTTTGGAGAACAGAAGATTTGGGGTGTGGTGTGGTGTGGTGGCAAATCACATAATCCCACAAAGAACTACAGAAGCTTAGAGTTGGAAGGGACCTTAGTGACCATCTTGTCCAACCCACACCTGACCAAGAATTTCCTCTACACCTTCTATCCATCCTTGGAAGAACTCTTATTGGGCCCAATGCATTTTTAGACAACAGCTAGATGGTGAGGCGGATAGAGTACCATGCCTGGAGTCAGGAAAACCTGAATTCAAATCTGACCTTGGACACTTCCAGCTGTGTGACCCTGGCAAGTCACATAACCCTGTTTGCCTCAGTTTCCTCATCTGTAAAATGAGCTGGAGAGGGAAATAGCAAACCACTATAGCATCTTTGCCAAGAAAACCCCAAATGGGGTCACAAAGTGTTGGACACAACTGAAATGACTAAACAACAACAATAAAATTTTAAGGAAGTTTTTCCTTTCAGCACACTTAAACCTGCTCCTTTGTCATTCCCTAATGCTCTTAGTTCTGTTTTCTGGAGCCAGTCAGGGCAAGTCAAATTCCTCTTCCACAGCGCAGCCCTTTAAGTATTCAAAAGCAACTACTTTCAAGTTATGAACAGGAAACCTTAATGATTATCTTAGGTGAGTCTTTTTCCCATCTAGGCTTCATGATCTGAGAAGATGGTCTTTTTTAGTTCTAATATTCTGTGTTCCAAAGCCTCTTGCAGTTCTGAAATTCTATATTCTGTGTTCAAAGATTCCTTCTAGTTCTGACTTTCTGTGTTCCACGTTCTGAGCTCCCTTCAAGCTTTAATGACTTTTGGCTCTATGGTCTTCTAGAACATAAGGAGTGAGGACAGGAGGGAGGGTGACCTATGACTCAATTTTCTCAGATAGCAGAACAAGAGAAAGTATGTCCAAATGAGTGAAAGGAAATTTGCTCAGATGGAGGAACCTCCCTCCAGATGGGAAGGGTTAAGAAATATTGGATGAGGTTGACAAGAAATCACTGCTAGGGAAATTTAATTATTAGCCAGGTCAACCAGGAAGCTGTTTAAAAAGATCATTAGGATCACAGAAATTCCCTGTGACTTATGCTGTACCATTAATCCTACTTTAAAGGGTTCCCAGGAATGCTTCACCATAATGAAACCCTACCTTTGAATAGCACTGAATACCTTTCAAAGTCTTTTTACACCTATTATCTCATGTCTTCATTACAAAAGCCTTGTGAAGGGGGCCATGCCAGGGTTATCACCTGTTTTATAGAGGAGGAAAATGGAGCCCTAAGGAGTAAAATGGCAATATGGTAGGAGGAGATAATGGTGTTTAGTGGAAAGAGCCATGGATTGGGTTCCAGGAATTCTTGGTTCTAGTTCCATCTGTATCATGAACTTGCCGCATCAACCTGGGTGACAGGAGAAGTGACAGGTACTGGGAGTCCAGAGAGCTGGGATCTAGTCTAGGTCCTGCCACTAACTTGCTGTGTGACTTTTGAGAAGTCACTCATCCTCTCTGGGCCCCGGTTTCTATACAATGATGGGATTGGGTGAGATGAATTCCAAGGTCTCATCTAGCTCAGACATTCTTTGGTCTAATGGTTCTCATTTGTGTTCTCTGACAGCTGACATTTATACAATGCCTCATGATTTACAAAATGCATTGACAATCGTCTCATTGGAGCTTCACAATAACCCTGAGAGGTAGACAGTCCAAGGGTGAAGATTCTCATTTGACCAATAAGGGTCATAGAAGTGATTGGTATGATGTCACACAAATAGTAATGGCAGTGCCAGGACTAGAACCTAGGGATCCCCACTCTTATTCTGAGGATGGGTCCAAAAGCCCAGGTCCCATCTCCCTGGGCTCCGAGATACTCAAACCGTACACAATAGCAAACAGTCTTACTGACCTCCTAACATTTATGCTACTGCCCAACCAAGCCACAAAATTCCACAAAAACAAGCCCAACAGCAGAAAGAAAGTGTGGCCACAGCATCATTTTCCACCTGTTGTCTAAATTCTCTTGGGCATGAGGCCACGTATTGTGTTGAAACAGATAGTGTCTCCCTCACCACAGACAACGGAACACCATAACTGAAAAAGACGTTAGGACAAAGAATGTTAGATCATGAAAGGAACTTAGAACATTAGAACCCAAAGGAACCTTAGAAGAGACTGTTAAAACTGAAAGGGACATTATCCAGTCCAAGACCCTCGTTGTGTGGATAAGGAAACTGAGGCCCACGTGACTAAACTCAAAAATAAGTGACAGGATGAGGACCAGAACTCAGCTCTTCTGACTTTTGGTACCAAGCTTGTTCTGTTCTACCATATCATAGCATCCATTTGTCTACCTTTATTTATTTGACGGCAATTCGAGAAAAACTTCCTAGAGATAGGAAGCTGAACTGGAGGACCTCTGAGGTCCCTCCAAGCCTATGGCTCTCAGGGCCCCTCCGGTCGGTAACACTGAGGGGCCGAGCACATGAGATAGCACTTTCATTACCCAGCACACCCCTTACCCCTACACCCTGACTCCTTCCTTTCCTCCCTTGCCCAACTCTATCACTAACTTGCTGTGTGACACTGGCCAACCCCTGCTTTGTGAAATGTTTGGAGGAAAATAGCTAACATTTATATAGCATTTTAGTCTCTCTCTCTCTGTATGTATATACACATACATACACACATATAGTCAATAACACCTTGGTGGGAATTTGGTTTACTAGATCCTTTCCCAGGACATGGGAGCTGAGTAGAATCATAGAATCACAGGATCTCAGGGTTGGTAGGGACCTCCAAGGTCGTGCCTACCAACGTTTACCCAAGCAAGACTCCCATGATATAACATTGCCAATGAACTGTCATCCTATCTCCACTGATGGCAAATGCATGACCCTCTGAAGAACTCCAATCCATTTTGGGACAACCCAATTGTTGATCCCATTTGTTGAGCCTAGATCTGTCTTCCCATGACTTCTAGTTTCATATCTTGGTTCTGCTCTCCAGAGGAACACAAAAAAAGCCTAATACCTTTTTGTCCTGATAAATACCCTTCAGAAATCTGAAGGTAGTAATCATGTCTCTTCTAAGTCTTCTCTTCTTTGGGCAAAACATCTCAGTTCATTCATTCATTTAATGGTTTATTCATTCATTCAACAGACATTTATTAAATGTTTGCTGCATAGAGTGCCAGACTAGGTACTTAAGAGAAAATCACAGCGTGCCTGCCCTCATGGAACAGACAGTCTAGTAGTATCTGTTGGGGGTAGGGAGGGCAAAATAAGACACAAACACAGATAACTATCTAGGCCAAAAAAAGTGCTATGTGAGGTCAAAGGGGGAAGGACATTACCATTTAAGGAGTATCAGAAGAGGGTTCATGGAGGAGGTCCTATTTTAGTCTGGCTTTAAAGATGGTGAAATTTTTCACCATCTAAGTTATTTGCTCTCTGTTAATCTGGGTTCAAATCCTACCTCTGATACTGAATAGATGTGTGACAATGAGTAAGTGTCTTTGAGCCCTAGCTTCCTTATCTGTCTCTAAACATCATCTAAAATGGAATGAGAATACTAATTCTTTAGTACTTACTTCATAAAGATGCTGTGTTAGGCTCGAGTTAGATAATGTATACCAAGTGCTTTGTAAACTATAAAGTACCATATAAATGCCCAATTTTATTATTCAGACAAGTTATACATTTTGTACTCAGTCACTTAAAAAAATCATTACTTATTTTTAACATTTAAAAAAATTTTTTGAGGCCCAAATTCTCTCCCTCTCTCTAACCCCTCCCCCACCCACTGAGAAGGCAAACCATATGATAATGATCATACATGTAAAGTCACACCCAGACATTTTTCAAAAGGTGAAGATAAGGAGTTTCATTCTTGATCAGACAACATAGTCTTTTTATTATAGGAAGAAGAGGGCCTGAGTTTAAATCCTAGCTCCAGTATTTATTTCTCATGTGCATTTGAGCAAATGCATTTAGCTCCAGTGCCTCAACTTCCCCAGTTGTAAAACGAAGGGATTAGATTAGCTAATCTCTAAAGTTCCTTCCAGCCCCAAGTCTTCTCATACTAATGCCTGGGGTAGGACACAGAGTGGGGTTCTCTCAGTCCAGTGTTCTGTTGCAATAGGAAGCCCAATGCTTTATAGTTGGGGCTGCTGAATTTCCAGGAGAACAGTCCCTCGGGCAATAAGCCCTTGCCTCTAGTTCTCTTTATGGAGGTACCTATCTACCAGGCTTTGCCTCAGTCAAACTGAGACTTGTTAAGGGCCTTAGCTGGAAAAGGCCAAGGATCCACACTGCATCTGGGGCCATCTCCAGTTGTCCTGATCATATTTTGCCACTGGACCCAGATGGCTCCTGAGGTGAAAGTGAGGCTGGTGACGTTGCATAGCCATCCCTCACTTAAATCCAATTCACTTGTATGTCACAGCATCACCTTCCTGATGTCATAGTCCTCTTGGAGAACGAGGGACAAAGCAGCAGCAGCATTCTATCAACCACTTTTTTTTTTTTTAGGCAATTGGGGTTAAGTAACTTGCCTAGGGTCACACAGCTAGTAAGTGTCAAGTGTTTGGTCTGAGGCCAAATTTGAACTCAGGTCCTCTTGACTTCAGGGCTGGTGCTGTATCCATTGCACCACCTAGCTGCCCCCCACTTATTCTTGTAGGCCTGGCTCAAATGCTACCTATTCCATGAAGCCTTTCTAGAATTCTCCCTTCTCTATCTCTCTGATCTCTATCTCATCCCATCTCATTACTCTTTATCCTCCTCCCATGCGCTGATCACATTCTAATTTGTTTCTGGTTATCTGTATGCATCTGGGTCTTACCCCATTCCCAATTAGATTGTGAAGTATTCAAGAACAAGTATCATCTTTTATTTGCCTTTTGTTTTCTTTCATAGTTGTAAGGAAAGAACTTTGTAAACCTTTCAGCATTATGGAAATGAGAGCCCTTGATAATAAGAAAAGTTATTATTGTAATTAGAATAATAATTCCTTGCTGAGGTAGAAGGAATATGGGTGTGGAAAACTGAATATAACATCAGATGTTTTCAATATATTAATTAGTTTTGCTAAACTCCACCCCCCTCTTTTATCTTCTTTGTTATAGGGCATGGAGAAAGGAGGTGTTTATTGAGAAATGTGATACGAAACCCAAAGATATCAATTAAAACTTATTTTTAAAAATGAGTAAAATAAAAGCAGTTATTATCACTATAGTTTTGTTCTTTTCATTCCAGTTTGGTGGAGCTCACATAGAAATAGTGCTGGGACAGGCTGCTTTCTTCCTTTTCGTAAACTTAATGTTCTACAGACTATTGTGCAGCTGAATAAAATAGCTGAATTATCATTATCTGATCATTACTATTATTCTCACACTAAAGGAAACACTGCTAAGACTCACACTGCTCTTCCTTTTCCACCGAGGGCCCTCTGTGGTCCAGATTTGGGATGTCACCTATAAGCCTGGCCACGTCTACTTCAGAGCTGATGATGGTTGGTCGCCTACTCAGAAAAGGGAACAAAGGGTGTCCAGGGACCTAAACACAAGCTCAGCTAGTGGAGTCTCCCTATTTAAGCTGTCAAGTGGAAGTGGTCGCCATGATGCTGGAAGTCGTGGAGTTGCCTAATGCCATCTGAAGGGTCAAAAGAAGACAGAGCCAGCTAGGAGCTATCTATCCTATAAACTAGCACTGTGCCCTGCTCTCCAATAGGATGTGCAAAGTTTTCTGCATCAAATCCTTTCAATGCTAAGTGACTATATGGCCGGAAGCAGCCAAGAAGTTCATCAACCCCAAAAGGCCCAAGTGTTGAAGTACCACATCCCTGGAATCCTCCTGATGTTTCCTGTAGAGCTCAGGGCCTACCATCCCTGGGGGTAATTCCCATTGTCCAATTCAACCTCTGCTCTGTTATTATGAATGATTACAAAGAGCCTTGGGCTAGGAGTCTAGAGCCTCAGTGTGAGTTCCAGGGCTCTGCCATCATGTGATGTTGGACCAATCATTTCCTTTCTCTAAGTCTTTTATCTCATCTGTCAAATTAGGGCCTATAAAATATTTAATTGGTGAGGATTCTATCATGTAGGGAAGTGCTTTGTAGATAGTGATGAAAATAATTATAACAACTCCCCCCCAAGCTTAAAGTACTTAAAAGTTTAAAAATGTGGAGAGGTGCCACGCTAGGCGGAAAGGCTTATTGATTTACTTTCTTCCTCTGCTAGTTGGAAACATCCTTTGGTATTGTTGTGGTCTGAGAGTTTGAGACCCTTCAACGACTGGAGTACTGGACGGGGTCATCTGGAATGAATTCACAGACTCAAGCATTCTTTAAGTCAAGGTGGCAAAGATTTATTGTTACGCTTTTCAGCGGGCAAGGATTCTTAAGGAACCTGCAAGAGACTGAGGATGGAGCTAGGGTTTATATGGAAAAGGGCATGGGAAAGGAATGCCAGGGACACTGATGAGGTAATCTAAAGGTCCAGGTATCTTTGGGAGCTATGGATGAGAAAGTACAGGGAGTATACTAGACAGGGAGGGAGATATCAGAGGTATGGATCTTTGGAGTCTGTCAGGAGGAAGAGTCCTTGGTCCAGCCAAGGACAAAACTCTTTGGGCTGGGCAAGGCACCCCTCTCCCTCTGTCTTGATGAGAGAATGCTCTGCAACAAGGGAAAGCTTTCTCACAAGACAGGAACTTTCTAAAGAATTGGGAGGCTTCCAGAGACATGATCTGAGGGCTGGGGCCTGAGCAGCCCATTACTCTCTCACCCAGCTTTGTGTAGCTGCACCAGGGAGAGAGATAAAGGTCGTGCTGGGGCCCACATATGAATAACTGCTAGGCACAGTGTCCTTGGGCTGGGAAGTGGTTGTCAGAGACAGTGTTTCTGAGGCTATGGAGAAATTGGGGTCCAAGTACAAGCACAAGTACCCAAGCACAAGCATCCAAGCACCCTATCAGTATCTGTCTGGAATCCTGGACCAGCTCCGGGCCTGTAGGAAAGGCCCTCGCTGCCCCACCACCAGGACAGTCACTTCTAGCACACTAATACCTCGAGGGTCGGTGGAAAGGGGATCTTCCTTTTCCGAGTTAGGCTGGGGGATAAGATACCTTGGTCTTTCTCACTCTGTTTCCCTTCAGCCTCTCCCATTCTCCTTGGGATTTGAGGAATGGTCTCCCAAGGCAATTACCCCAGTTGAGAATTTCCTCCACAGTTCCCTCCTACCCTTTTAAACTATTTCTGGGCATTCCCCTATCTTCCTCCCCTCTACCACTCCTTTGGGCAAGGCTCCTTGGCTATTGTTTCAAGGCTGTCCCACCCCAGAATCTGCTTCATTTCAGGGGAGATGCCTGACTCATTCATCCCCACTTCAGTTTGCCTAGAATCTGGAATGAAGGCCTGATAGGGAGAAGAGTTACTTAGGCTAATGAGCAGGAGGGAGACATTGGGGCTAAGAGTGGGGAAAGGTCCTGGGGGTTCTGATGGGGGTGGTAGGGGTGGCAAATACTTGAATTTCTGGAAGCGAACAGAAAATGTCAGATCTGGAATAGATTGTTAAAATCATTTAGTCCAATTTTCTCATAGATAAGGAAACTGAAGCCTAGCTAGGGGCTTGCACAATTTTACACAGCAAGCTAGTGGCAGAATTTCCTTTTTACCTTTTTGTTTGTTTGTTTTAGCTTATGGTTCCCAAGAGTTTATCTATGGGATCTCATTTTCATAATAACTACATGAGGTAGGCAGTGCTAGTACTACTGTCGAAATTTTATAGATGAGGAAACTGAGATACAAAGAAATGAGAGATCTTTCCAAGGTCCTCAGGATTTAAATCCTGGGAAGTTGCCTCACTTTGAATTCCAGTGCTCTTTGGGACAAGTGTGGGTGCAGAAAGCAGGCTTCTGGGGGACGAACTTTAAGAGAATGTAATGGCTTTCTTTTTCCCTCTTTGCTGGCAAAGTTTGCTCTCTGTCCATCTGTCCATCTGCCTACCTGAGAGGGGGGAAGGGCTGCTGCCTGAGTATGGGAAAGGTTAGTCAAAGGACAGATCCCGCCACAAACTTTACCATAAGTTTCTCCCGCCCATTTGGTCACAGCTGACTGGTAACTGGTAAACCCTATTGGGGAAAAAACCTCCTGCTTGAGCTCACAGCAGACACAACACAAAGCCCAAACCACCCCCAGTTTCCCCCTAATTATGTCCCTTCCTTCCTACTCACTGATTAGCACTGAGGTCATACTAATGAGATCATAACAAGTAAACCCTTTGACCCCTGGAGGGATGTGTTTTGCAGTGTATGAAAGATCTTAGAATCTTAGTGCTGGGAAGGGCCCTTAGACATGGAGCTCAATCCTTTCATTTGACAGAGGGGGAAGATTAAGGCCAAAGAAGGGAAGTGACCTGCCCAAGGTCATACAGGAAGTTAGTGGCTTAATTAAGCCCAAGTCTCCTGATTCCTTGGCCAGTGAACAAGGAATTTCCTACTATATAACGACCTTTCTCCTATATCATGGCTGCTTCTCCTAGACTGAAGTCCAAAGTGGGGAAGGGGCTTCTATTTCTCCCTTCCCTCCCAGCCCCCAATCTCTGCTCTCTAATTCCACACTCAAAGTTTCCAAATCACAGCTTAGAGGCTGCTGCTGGTGAAGTGGGTAGAGCACTGGGCCCGGAGTCATGAAGATTTGAGTTCAAATCCATTTCAGACACTAACTATGTGACCCTGGGCAAGGCACTTAACCTTTGCTTGCCAAAGTCTCTATAAAATGGGGATAATCATAGCACCTATGTCCCAGAGTTGTAGTGAGGATCAAATGAGGTAATACTTGTTAAGTGCTCAGCATAGTGCCTAGCACATAGTAGGGGCTATAGAAATGCTTATTTCCCCATGCCCGTGTCATAGCTCTGAGAGCGGAGGCATTGTTGCGGTCTGGGCCTTGCCCACATCTTTCCTCACTGCACCTAGGTTCACTGCCCTCCCCCAACCCCCTTAGTTTCTGGCTCTTATCATAACCTCTTAGTCTCTTCTCCCACTCCCCCTCCCACTCGAAGAGGCTAAGAAACAGGTGACTCCTCAGAGCCTGGCAAATGATTGGCCCAAGCTCCACCCCTGCATTTTAAGAGCAATAACAACAGGAAGGAGACCAGTTGGGCCACTTCTGGGAAGGTGTCCAGACCCTGGAGAAGGGGTGCTGCCAACCAGGAGGTGGCCCTGGCTTCCCTCCTGTGGGCTGAGTTTTGGAAGCTGGGGGACCTGAATCACAGCTTTCCGGGAAGTGGGCTAACGGGATTCCAAAGCTAAGGGTTGGGTCAGGTCCACTGTGACTGAGTCACCTAGGACTTTGGCCACCAGAAGCCAGGGGGCCGTTGGAGGCCAGGGGGTCTACCCTTATCCCACCTCCACCCTCTATTTCAGAAGCCATCACTCCTTACCCATACACACACACACACTCCTACTCTGTTCCTGGAACCAAGGCCTCCTATTCTTCAGACCCTACTTCACAGCTCTTGAATCTTTCTCCTTTGATATGCCTGTTGGCGGCACAAAGCTAAAAGAGATAGTTAATATATTGTATAACAAAGTAAGGATCTAAAAGGATTGATTCAGGCTAGAATATGAAGCCAAATCTAGTAAGGCTAAATTTAATATGGATAAATGTAAAGTCTTACACTTGGGTTCAAAAAATCAACTTTACAAGCATAAGTTAGGGGAGGCATGACTAGATAGAAATTCAAATGAAAAAGATCTGGGTTTTTTTTTTTTCTAGTGGAATTCAGAGCTCATTATGAATTGAAAGTGTAATGTGTGTCAGCTAAAAAAAATCAAATGCCATCTTAGGCTGAATTTAGGGAACTTGGGATGGTGATAGTATCAATCAATCATCATTGATCAGTCAAGCATTAAGTACCTACTATGTTCCAGACACCATTCCAAGTAATGGAAATATGAAGACAAAAATGAAATAGTCCTTGCCCTCAGGAGCTTTCATTCCATCCCCAAAGACAGTGTCTTGGTTTCTTGGTATTTGCAAGGTCCGAAAAAGGTTACACCTTTTGGAAAGGACATTGATGATCTGGAGAGTTTCTAGAGCAGCACAACTAGGAAAAAGGGCTTGAAGATCATGCTACAGGGTCAATGGCTCAACACTGCGCTTGGTTCCTACTTTCTGCTGTAGACCTTTCTCTGAGATCAATTCCTACTTACTGTGTATGTATGTAGTGATTTGTCTCCCCCATTAAAACATGGGCTTCTTGAGGAAAAGGACCATACTTCTGCCTTCCTTTGTATCCCTAACACTTAACATAATGCCTGGCACAAAGTAAGAACTTAACAAATGTTTGTTGACTAACTGGTTGAAGGAACTGGAGATGTTTAGCCTAGAGAAGATTTAGCATGGAACATGACACTTGTCTTCAAAGGGATTTGACTTGTTTTGCTTGGTTCATATAGGTTAGACTTAGGAACAATTGGTAGAAATTGTAAAGATAGACTTAGGTTTGATAATAAGGAAAACCTTCTGAAGGATTAGAGCTGTCCCAAACTGCCATGAATTGCCTGGGGTAGGGAGTGGTATTCCCTCATTAGACAAGCAAAAGCTGGGTGGCCATTTGTCAGGTAGCTTGTAGAGTGAATTCTTGTTCAAGTATGGGTTGGATTAGAAAGTCTCTGAGATCCCTTCTAACTTGGAGATTCTGTGATTTCTAGATTCAAGCATCTGCCCTCCAGCCTCTGCTGGATCACCACTTTTTCCAGGCCTAGGGAATATCCCTAGCATCCCCTTCCCTGAATCTTCCCTATACACAGTGAGAGCTCAGACTGGGATCAGAGCTAATGTGGTTCTCATCACCTGCTGGGATGATATCTAGAGAGCTGGGAGATGCTCTCCTTGCTCTACTTTGACTTACTATGGTATGATGGAAAGACTATAGGCTGTAGAGTCAGAAGACCTGGGTTCAAATCCTGCCTTTGATGCTTATGACCCATGTGACTTTGAGCAAATCACTTCTACTTTCTAGACTTCAGTTTCCTTACTTGCAGATTGAGGAAGTTCACATAGATGTCCTCTAGAGTCACTTTCAGCTCTAAATCTGTGATTCTATCTACGGTAACATCGGCCATGGGCCAAACCACTTCACCATTCTGGGCCTCAGTATCTCCATCTATAAAATTAGGGTGTTCAACTAGAAGGATCACTAAAGGCTCTCCCATTGATAAATCTGACTGAGTTCTGGCCTCGGCTCTGCCACCAAATCCTTGGTTGAACTTTGGCAAGGCCTTTCCTCTCTGACACTCAGTTTCCTCTTTTCATTTGTAATCCTGTTTTCTTTTATGCATCTGAGAACATTATTCTGAGAAGAAATCCATAGGCTTGACTATAGATTGTCAAAGGAATCCATGACACAAGAAAGGATCAAAAACCTTTAAACTAGATGACTTCTAAACTCTTTTCTCAAATCAGGTCAGCAAACATTTATTAAGCATTGTGAGGTAGCTAGATGGTGGAGTGGATAGAGCCCTAAACCTAGAGTGAGGAAGATTTGATCTCAATACCAGCCTAGGACATTTACTAGCAATGTGAGTAAGTCATTTAATTCTGTTGGCCTCAGTTTCTCCATATGTAAAATGGGGATAATAATTCACCTTACCTCCCATGGTTGTTGTGAGAATAAAATGAGATATTTATAAAGTACTTTGTTAACCTTAAAGAATGTATGTGTGTGGATATATATGTATATGTATATCTCCACACACCAGTTATTATTATTATTACTAGGTGTCTACTGTGTGGCAGGCACTATGCCAAGCAATAGAAATACAAAGACAGAAAGCATTCTTTTCTCTCAAAGAGCTCACAGTCTAACTGGGGAGACAGCATGAGAACAACCATGCACAAACAAGATATATGTATATATATGTGTGTGTATGTATTATGTGTGTGTATGTGTCTATGTATGTATATGTATATGTGTGTGTGTGTGTGTGTGTGTGTATAAAAGATAAATTAGAGATAATCAACCCAGTGAAGACACTAGCATTAAGGGGAATCAGGAAAGGCTTCTTTTAGGATTGATATTTTGGATTTCAAGGTCCCTTCTGGCTTTGAGACCTAAGGTTCCTTCCAGCTCTGACTTTTTATGTCTTACTGTCTACCATCCTGTCCTACTCTGACCTTCTGGATTATAAGGTTCTAACCTTAATTTTTTTTTGTCCTTTGCTTCTCCTCTCTCCCTCTTCCTCCTCAAAGCCAGGGAGCTTGCCCCAAAGCCAACCATTCCATGGGCCTGAGGCAGGTGGAGGAAACTGGTTCTGCCCAAGGCCATATTAATGACCCACAGCCTTGGGATAGGGCCTCAACCAAGAACACACTGAGTCAGCTGGTCTAACAGCATTCCACCCTCCAAATGGATAAAAACCTAAGGCCTGCAAGCCAGGCCACACACTCAGTCTTTCTCCCTGGATCGCACAACTCTTATTGTCCTGGTCTCAGGGCCCTGAGCCCTTCTTCCTCACTCACCATGGGATTTTCCAGGAACTGCTGGAACTGGTTCAGGTTCTTGGCCTATTTGCTGCTCCTGCCCCATTCAGGTGAGTTATGGAGGTGAGGTCCCTTGGCTGGACTTGCCACTTCTCTCTGGCCTCTCTTATCTCACCTCCCTCCTCTCTTCTGCAGTGTGTTTTCCTCTTTTTCCCTAGAAAGCCCTAGCTCCAGCTTCATAGCCTTCTACCGCTGCTTTCCATTCCTAGCTATCTCTCAGTTCCTTTTACTCATATCTTTCTCTCCCTCTTCTCTGCTCCTGTTTTTATTCTCTTTTAATTTTTATTTATTTCTCTTATTCTGTTTCCACTCTGGTGTCTGTTTTCATTCTTCTCTGTCTTTGCAGCTCAGTTTCTTGTTACACTTTCCAGCTCTAATTCTGTCTCTTTTGTGTGTGTTTGCAGCCTTAGACTAGGAATCAGAAGCTTTGGCTTTTAGTCCTGGTTCTGCTGGTGACTCAATGTGTGACCTTGAGTGAGACACTTCCCCTCCTTGGGTCCCTTCCAACTGTGACATCTTATGAGTCAATGAATCTGTCAATGTCTCTGTTTCTGTTTTGACCTATCTGCCTTTCTGTACCATCCTTCTATTGCTGCTTCTTCATCTGTTTCCACAGAGCTCCCACTCTCTTCTCTTATCTTGTCCTTGCCCTAACTTCCATCCAAGAGAGGGTAGAGTTTCTGAAAAGGGACATTGGGTGTTAAGGGAAGTCTACACTGGAGGCTTAGACATGGGAAGAAGTTAGCAAGGGATGGTTCTTATAATATGACTCCCCTTGCATCCGTCTCTGAACCCTTTCAGAGAGCCTACAATGATGACCTGAACAACACATAGATGGAAAGTTCTGGTAGGTAGAGGGAGTATGGACAGAGGCATGCTTGGAGGTGCAGTCAGAGGTATAGGAGAACAACAAGGGTATGTGCCTTTCAGCCCCCAGGCAATGTCTCCCAGAGGATTCTTACCCTCTGGGACCCGAGGGGCTTCTCAGAAAAGGGAGGAGCATGGGCATGAGCAGGTCTTCGGGACAGTATGCTTGGGTTTAGAGCCAGTGGCCCACTTCTGCTCAATCATCCTGACCTTTTCCTTTTTTTTCCTACTAGTCACTCCAGAAGCTGCTGAGATGCCAGGTGAGTAGGAAATACTGGGGCATCCTCATGAATGGGAAGGGAAGGAAAGAAAGAGGTAG
Source organism: Vombatus ursinus (assembly GCF_900497805.2). Lineage (NCBI taxonomy): Eukaryota > Metazoa > Chordata > Mammalia > Diprotodontia > Vombatidae > Vombatus > Vombatus ursinus. Next base: position 1,922,891 of record NW_020954548.1, read on the forward strand.
ATGAAGATAGCAGATCAAGTTGAAGGGTCAAAAAAGTTTGAGAAAAGTGAAAATGTAGAAAAAGGAAAAAGGAAGATGATAATGGCAGGGGAACGGGGAGGGGGGGGAAGGAAAGAAAGAGAATAGGTATTTATTTAGTACCTTCTGTCTGCCAGGCAGCATGCTAGATGCTATACACATATCTTCTAGTTTGATCCTCGCAACAATTCTGTGAGGTAGATGCTGTTATTATTCCCATTTTGCAGTTAAGAAAACTAAGGCAAACTGAGGTTAAGTGACTTGTCCAGAGTCACCTGGCAAGTAAGCGTTTGAGGCCAGATTTGAACTCAAGTCTTCTTGACTCTAGTTCCAGTGATCTATCCACTGAACCACCCAGCTTTCTCTAAGGGAGAGAAGGGGTTCTCCTTACAGGATGGAAGAGATCAAGAAAAGCCAAGAGAGAAAGATGGAGGATGGAGGTTAGGGAAGGGTAGCTAGTGAAGAGAAAGGAGTTCTAACTTCCCCTTTTCCCTCCAGCTTGTGGGAAACCCCAGCAGCTAAACCGAATCGTAGGGGGTGAGAATGCCATGGAGGCTGAATGGCCGTGGATCGTCAGTATCCAGAAGAATGGAACTCACCACTGTGCGGGCTCCCTGATCACCAACAGATGGGTAGTCACAGCTGCCCATTGCTTCAAGGAGTATGTTTTCCTCTCACTCCTTTCCTTTCCCAGAAACCAGACAGATCTCTCCTTTTCCTGATAAATAATAATAACTATTATAGTAGCTAGCATTTTTTTTTTAGCACTTTAAGGTTTGTAAAGGGCTTTGCAATTTTACTTTATTCAACTTGGTTCTCATAACAACCCCTGGGAGTTAGATGCTATTATTATCCTCTTTTCACAGGGGAAGAAGCTGAGGCTGAGGAGTTAAGTGACTTGTGTTCGAGACAGCATTTGAATTCAAGTCTTTCTCACTTCAAATACAGCATACCATCCACTATGCTATCTAGCTCTTTCATAGGTATCCTGGGCCCCAGACCTATCTATCCTAGAACCCCCCTACTTTGTTCCTCTACCTTCTCTCAGAATCCGAGTCTTATCACCTAGACCTCTTCTTCCTAGAATCCAGGCATCCTGTTTCCTGTGCTCTTTTGCCCTAGAACCCAAGTATCTTGTCTCCTTGTTCTCCCTCCCTAGAGCTAGAAGATGCCTTTGAGATCATCTGACCCAATTCCCTCATTTTATAGATGAGGAACTTGAGAGACACACAGAGGATAAACGACTTGCCCAATGTCATGCAGATAGCAAGGAACATACTTGAGATATTCTCATGGCCTTTAACCCCAAATCCAGGGATTTTTTTTTCATTATCCTACACCCCTTCTTCCCTGCCCTGGCATCTTGTCCCCCATATCTCTTTCCCCTAGAAACCACATTTCTCGTCCCTACCTCCTTCCTTAAAACCCAAGCATCTTGTGCCCCCAGACATCATACTCTTAGAACCTCAGCATATACTGCTTCCATATGGGGCAGAGGCTGGGGGGAGGAGACATACAGCAGCTGGCACCTGACCAAAATCCTCTCTACACCATTCTTGACCAGCAGTCATCCTGCTTTCTCTTAAAGACTTCTAGTGAGGCAGCTCATTCTACTCTTCTAGGGCTTTAATAGCTTGAAGGTTTTCCTGGTGTTAGTCCTCTCTCATCTCTCTGAGAATTAGGAATTTTGTCCTCTTGTTCTCCTTAAGAACCCAGGTATCCTGTCCCCAGACCTCTCTCCCATCACCAAAAACCCAGGCACCCTGTCCGAAGTAGTCCTGAACAGGTTATTTCTCTCTTTCCAGTTCGGTGGAGCCATCTCAATTTTCAGTGCTCCTGGGGGCCTGGCAGCTGGGAAACCCCGGCCCTCGGGCCACACAGGTGGGCATGGCCTGGGTGCTGCCCCACCCTATATACACCTGGAAGGAGAGTAACAGGGGGGACATCGCCCTGGTACGCCTCGATCACTCCATCAAATTCTCTGAGCATGTCCTGCCCATCTGTTTGCCTGACAGTACGGTAAAGCTCCTTCCCGGTACCTCCTGCTGGATTGCTGGTTGGGGTAGCACTGGAGACGGAGGTGAGAGCCCCCATGAAACACCCACATACCCTCAAAGAAGGGGAAAAGAGAAACTTCTAGAGGGAGCTTTGGATGCCTGGAGACAGAGACAAACAGAGTGGGGAGAAGGTTCCAAAACTGCTCTTCCTTGCCTTGGTCACGCTGTATCTAGGGTAGGGTTTAATTCTAGACTTCGTTATGAAAAGGACTTTGACAATCTGGAGCTTACCCAGGGAAGGGCAAATAGGAGGTGGAGGGCACTAGCACCCAGGTATGAGAGTGCTTAGACAACTGGGAATGTGTGAGAAGACTTGGGGAGAACGTGATAGTTGCCCTCAAGTATTCTGAGGACTGCCTTGTGGAGAAAGATTTTTACTCATTCTTCTTGGCCTAAGAGAACAGAACTGGGAGCAACAGGTTACAGAGAAGATTTTAACTAAATATCAGGGAAAACTTCCCCAACAATGACCATTGTCCAAAAATGGAATGGGGCTGCCTGGAGGGGAGGGATGTAGGAAGCTTCTCATCACTGAAGGTCTTCAAGGGAACTTGAGATGACTACTTGTTGGAGATATTGTAGAAATGGTTTGTGCTTCAAGCAGGGAGCAGGTTAGATTACCTCTGAGGATATTTCCCACTCTGAGATGATGTGAAAGACGATGAGACAGAGAAGCAAAGGCAGACTTAATCACTGCCAGAATGCCAAGATTTCGAGGACCAGACAGCCTCGCCCTCAGCTGACCTAAGTACAGAGCTTACTGAGAGTATTCAAAGCCACTGGGCCATACGCACACACACAGAGGATATGAGGAGACATATTCTAATTCATTTCACTCCCATGTGGGTTTCAGTATTGGTTCTGGTCCAAAGACAGGGAGGTGGAAAAAGTTCTAGTTCCAGGAAACCAGCCCTTCCCACAATAGTAGGGTGATGCACAGTGGCCAGCAATAGCTAGAGCCAGCACAGTTTTACAGAGGAAAATTTTACAATTGTCCAGGGCCTGAGCTTATCATCCAGACATTCTAGATGCTTCTATTTATCTCCCTCTCCCTACCTCTCCTGGGGGATTCATGGGAAATAGCCTTGTTTAACCAAGCTGCCCCAGGTTCAGAGAAGCAAAAAATGTGGAAAACCTACTTTATATCCCTGTTTTTCAGTGGTGTTATAGCAAAATGATAGAATGTTTTATCTAGAAGGCATCTTACAGGCCTTTTAGTCTTAACCTGATCTAAATTACAGTCAAACTTGCACCTACTTAAAGATCTCCAAGAACAGACAGAACACTACTGGGCTGCTACTCATTCTTTCCAAGTCTGGTCTTTTTGTTATCGTTTAATCATTTTTCAGTCATGTCTGACTATTTGTGACCCCCTTTTCTTGTAAAGATATTGGAGTAGTTTGCCATTTCCTTCTTCAGCTCATTTTTACAGATGACAAAACTGAGGCAAACAGGCTTAAGTGACTTGCCCAGGGTCACACAGCTAATAAGTGTCTGAGGCAGGATTTGAACTTAGGTCTTCCTGACTTCAGGCCCAGCACTCTATCCACTGCACCACGTAGCTGCTGTTCTGGTCTTTAGGGCCAAACCATTTAAGTCTAATCCTCCCCCAACCTCCCCCCCCACCCCCGCCCATGACAGTCCTTCCTATATTTGAAAATAGTCATCATATTCCTTCTAAGTCTTGTGTTATCAAGGCAAACCATCTCTGTATGTCATGGTTTTGCATTCTCTCTCCATCAAATTAAGTCCAATATAGGAGTCCTTCGGTGAACTGAACAAAAGGCTAGAATCTAAACACAATCCACCTGGTAGCAGCTGCCCAGGAAGAAATATGGATACAGACTGAAAGACACAGAGGAAAAGAAAGACAGGTCCAGAGACAGATAAAGGAAGCAAACAAAACAGGAAAAAAAACCACTGAGACAACAGAAAGAAATAGACAAGTCAAGAGGTTTAAGGTTCTGAGTCTAAAATGGGGCATCTGCAGCATTGAGAATATCCTTAAAACTCTAAAGTTGTCTTCTCTTAACCATCAGTGATAAGATCCTGAGGTAGAGACCCTGGTGCTGACCCTGGTACTGAGGGATGAGTGTGGACCACTTCTTATTGTCCTGATACAGATGGGGAAAAGAAAGGGTTTCTGGGAGGCCCCTGGGTATGGAGAAGACCGAGTGGGAGTGGTTATCTCTGAGTCTGACTCCCTCTTTCCTTTCCCCTTACTCCCACTTAGCTGCCCTGCCATATCCCCAGACCTTACAGAAGTTGAAAGTTCCCATCATCTCTTCTGAGACATGCAGTCGCCTCTACTGGAAGGGTGCTGGACAGGGGGCCATCACCTCAGATATGCTGTGTGCTGGCTACCTAGAAGGCAAGAAGGATGCATGCCTGGTAAGCTCTGTCCCTGGGTTGGGTGATTGGTCCACTCTAGAGGGAGCCGTCTTCTCCCCCACCCCAACCCCAGACCCAGCCAGATAGTGCCATTGTACCCAGAGATAATGAATTCTCCCAAGAATCAGGTGATACTTCTGCTCATTGGCCTCTGTTGCCTGCCTCACTCCCCTGGGCATGACAACCCAAGAGACAATCAGATTTCTCTCTCAAGAGCAATTATAGACATATCTCCCAAGCTGCTCTATTCTTAGCAGCCAGCAAAACTTGCATTAGCCACCTGAGCCCCCACCATGTGTCAACTCAGGGGCGAGAGGCTACCCGACCAGAGCAGGCCAGCTTGGCTGTGCCATAAAATCCATAAAGGGGAGTTAGTGTATTAAAAGACCAGAGAGGTCAGTTGGGGTTGAGGGAAGGAAAGTTGTCAGCCAACTGGGCCCAACTTGCTCACCCCAAAGCCAGGTATTATAATGGCCTGTTATACTCAGCTTATACTAGGTCCTACCCTGGAGCTGGCTGATCCTCCTTTTGCCTTCAAAATATATGTAACTTTTTTCCACCCCTGCAGGGTGACTCAGGGGGCCCCCTGATGTGCGAAGTGAATGGGTCCTGGCTTCTTGCTGGCATCATCAGCTGGGGAGAGGGCTGTGCTGAGCGCAACCGGCCTGGTGTCTACATTAGCCTCACTGCCCACCAGGCGTGGGTCCAAAGGGTAGTGCAGGGGGCACAGTTCCGAGGACAGCCACGTGGAGACACCAATGACTTCAGACTTGGGGGTCGGAGGGGTGTGCGAGATTACAGGCTGCAGTCCTCCTAGGGGTGGGAGGTGGGATTTGGGGGCCAGCTGCGGGGTCAGCTAGACACCTGGGTCTTTAACTTCATGTTGCAGTTTTTCCCACTAAACACATGACCTACCTCTGAGGGGTGAAAGAGCTCAGAGGCCTAGTTTCATGCCACAGCTCTGCTGCCAATTAGTTTTCCACTGGGCCTATACCATCTCCCTCTGGGATTAGGCACCCTCTCTCCCCACCTCCCCCAGGCCCTTGAGAGAAAGCAGGGGACGGGTAGAGGATGAGGAACCTGAATTCCTGGGTCCTATCTTGGCTGGCCGGTGACCCAGAGCTGCCTCAGTCTCACACCCTGGATGGGTAAAGAGGGGTGAGGGAAGAAGAATATAGTCCTCAAGAAAACATATGTTTGAATGTTAACTGATTTTTGTAGTTATTTGTAACCACTTCCATGTATCTATTACTATTTATTCCTCTAATTTCAATAAATTTTTTATTCACCTATTCTGGGATTCTTCTCCTATCCAAGCTTCCTGTTTTCCTGACATGGGATCTTGGCCATAAGAGAAATATGTTTTCCTTTATCCTCAAGGGGGCACTTCCCAGGCCACCAAGATTCTCCTAGGATCCAGATCATCAAATCTCAACATCCAGAAATATTATGGAATAGAGGAAATAGTTGGACTATACCAGGGTTCTAATTTCAGTTCCACCACCAACCAATTGTAGAAACTTGGGCGAATTCCTTTTTCCCCAGGATTCATTTTCCTCATCGTTAAAATCAACATGTTAGACTAGATTAGTTTTAAGGTCCCTTCCAAATCTGACATTCCATGATCTAAGATCTCTTAGAAATTTGATGTTCTATGTTCTTTGTTCTAAGGTCCTTTCTATCTCTGACATTCTATAGTCTAAGGTGTCTTCCAGCTATGGAATTCTATGTTCTATGTTCTAAGGTCTCTTCAAAATCTGATATTCTATATTTTTTGTTCTAAATTCCCTTACAGCTCTGAAATTCTATATTCTTGGTTCTAAGGTCCTTCTAGCTTTAGCATTTTATAATCTAAGTCCTTTCCAGCTCTGATATTCTACATTCTAAGGTCCTTTCTATCTGACATCCTTTATTCTAAGAACCTTCTCAGCTCTGACATTATATGATGCTAAGATTCTAGGCCTTAGTGCCTCATTTCCAGACACCTAACCAGGGTCTTTACAGCTTCTTGTATCTTCAGGGTACCCTGCCACCTCCTCCCAGACCTCCACCATTGGAATTCCCATATCATTGTCATAGATCATAATTATGTAACACTTCACAGTTTAGAGAGTGCTTTCTTACAATAACCCTGTGAGGCAGGTAGAAAAAAATATCATTATGCCTATTTGACAGAGACAGAAACTGAGACTCAGAGGGATGAAGTGACTTATCCTGGTCCCATAACTAGTGAATGGTGGAGCTAGGATTCTCACCCAGTTCTTACCACAAGCTCTTTCTCCTATACCACTTCTAGGCAACTACCCCTTCCAAGCTTCTGGTCCCCAGCTCCTAGTGATTAATTGAGGCACAGCAGAAGTCAGGTACATGACTGAGGTGAGGAGAGGGAAGAAGTCAAATTAGAGATATTGCCCTGTGGGTCATGTAGGAATTAAGTGTATAGGGGATGGTGCTGGGAGAACTCTGGTTCTCCCACTCCAAATTCTCCTAAAGGAAACTACCTGGATCAATGTTGAATGTCCCTGTAGGGACTCTGACTTTGGGATGTCAATGTCAATAGAATATGTATACTGCAGAAGGAAGAAACCTAGCCTTCTGCATTCTAGAGATAGGGGTTCTAGATGATCTCTCAAGCAGGGTTTTTCATGGAAAACCCCTTTGGTAGTCCAGTGAAGCTTTCCCCTTCTCAGAATAATGCTTTTTAAAATGTATAAAATGAAATACATCAGAACACAAAGCAAACCAATTACAGTGAAAATAAAGATGTAAATTTTTCTTCCCATCCAACTTCACAATCCTCTTGAAATCTATCCACAGAACCCAGGGTAAGAAGTGGTAAGGGTTCAAAGCTCTCTTCAAGCTCTAAAAAGTGTTGGCTTAAACTGTTTGGTTGGTGCCCTGTTCTATCCTTCCAGGCCTAAATCTAGTATCATTAATGATATTAATAATGATCATCTCAGGGTTTTGTAATATTTCTTGGCTTACAGAGATAGGTAAGGCAACAGGATAGGCAACTTGCCCATGTTTGAACAGACATTCAATGTCAGAGCCTGGATTCAAATTCAGATTTCCCGACTTCAATGTCAGCACTTCTCCCCTCCCTCCCCCTCTCCACCCCATCACACCATTATATTGCCTCTCTCAAAGCATTCAAATCGAGCATTTATTAAGCACCTACTTAAAAGGTATGTGGAAATGTTAACTGATTTTTGTAGTTATTTGTAACCACTTCCATGTATCTATTACTATTTATTCCTCTAATTTCAATAAATTTTTTATTCACCTATTCTGGGATTCTTCTCCTACCCAAGCTTCCTGTTTTCCTGACATGGGATCTTGGCCATAAGAGAAATATGTTTTCCTTTATCCTCAAGGGGGCACTTCCCAGGTCACCAAGATTCTCCTAGGATCCAGATCATCAAATCTCAAAGTCCAGAAATATTATGGAATAGAGGAAATAGTTGGACTATATCATGAAAGCAAACCTAGGTTTCAGAAACTTTGTATTTTTCCCAGCACTAGCTTTCATGGAGCTTAAAGAAAGTGCTTTTCTCACAATACCCTCGTGAAGTTGGAAGGGCAATATTATTCTCATTTTATGAATACCACAGGCTTATATTGCTAAAGGAAACATCATTACAAGTGCTGCTTTCAGGAAAGATATTCTTTCCCATGCTGGAAAAGATAGATCATTCAACATTTCAATTCAGATAAGGAAAATGTACTAGGTGCAAAAAAAAAAAAACCCCAAACTCCAAGCAAACCCCAAAACCACAACACCAAGGAACTACCTGTTTTGAAATCAATTAATTGAATATTGGGGATAGGTAAGGAAACCGGGGAGGAAAGATGCCTCTTGGCTTATCCATATGTGCCTATTAACTCCCTTCTATACCTTTGGGGCCAATGAGGACACTCTTTCCTGACTTTGTATCTTTTCATTGACTGTCTTCCATGTCTGGAATGTTCTCTCTCCTTACTTCCTCCTCTGGTTTCTTCAGCTTCCTACAAGACATCTCAAATCCCACCTTCTGTAAGAGGACTTTCCCATTCTCTGTGTCTCCCTGTCCCTTCTCCCTCTGAGACCATCTCCCATTTTCACTGCATATATTTTACACATACATAATTATTCACACGTTGTCAGCCCCATTAGAATGTGAGGTCCTTGAAGGCAGTGAAGTGCCTAATAAAGAGTAAGTGCTTCACTGACTAACCCAAGTGAGAACTTAATTCAGTTGGGGAACATTCAGTGACTCCATCTGTAGAAAACCAAGTTAATCTTGACATCTTGTTCTACTTTTGTAATTATTAAATGCAATAGACCCAATATATACAAAATCATTCTGGCCCAGATATAAGTAGATTCTAGAAGACACTTTCTCACTGAAAATCCCCATAGAGACTTAAAGTATGTTCTCTTCACTCTGGGATTGAACCTATGAGGTTCAGTGAAGAAAAGTCTGTCAGAAGATCAGTTTTTACAGGAACCATTGGTTTGAATTCAAAGCAATACGAGTCTGAAGCAAATGGACTGAGTCACTTAGCATTGTGTTTAGTAATCAGATCTATTCAAAACAATATTTTAATTAGAAAATATTCAAACACATATTTGGAAGACGGTCATGTTAGAGAGACTTCCTCCATGAACCAAACATCCCAGTTTGATAACAAGAAGTGTGGGCCTTATTTACTCTTGTGAAACTCTTCTTGGGAAGTTTTAGAAATTATCTCAGATTGATTGCATGGTTTTCTGTTCAAAGTACAATTTAGGCACAAGGTGTTTGTGAAAGATACATATTGAGATGTTAAATCCTAAGAGTCAGTTTCATACAGCTTCAGGGACTTAAAGATATTTTCAGATAGTCCAATAATTTTTAAATTCTCTCTCCTGAATCTATTTTCCAGGTCAGTTGTTTTTCCAATGAGATATTTCACATTGTTTTCTAATTTTTCATTCTTTTGGATTTGTTTTACAGTGTCTTGATTTCTCATAAAGTCACTAGCTTCCAATTTCTCTATTCTAATTTTTAAGGAAGTATTTTCTTCAGTAAGTTTTTGGACTTCCTTTTCCATTTGGCCAATTTTGCTCTTTAGGGCATTCTTCTCCTCATTGGCTTTTTGGACCTCTTTTGCCATTTGGGTTAGGCTATTTTTTTAAGGTGTTATTTTCTTCAGTATTTTTCTGGGTCTCCTTTAGCAAGCTGTTGACTTGTTTTTCATGATTTTCTTGCATCACTCTCAGTTTTTCCTCTACTTCTCTTACACTTCTCAAAATCCCTTTTGAGCTCTTTCAAGGCCTGGGACTGATTCATATTTTTCTTGGAGGGTTTGGATGTAGGAGCTTTGGCTTCATTGTCTTCTTCTGGTTGCATGTTTTGATCTTCTTTGTCACCAAAGTAAGATAATACAGTCTGACTCTTTTTGCGCTGCTTGCTCATGATCCCAGCTAATTATTTGAGTTTTAAACTCTTTGTTAAGGTAAAAGTCTGCTTCCAATGTGGAGAATGTACTGTCCAAGCTTCAGGGGTTTGTACAGCTGTTTTCAGAGGTACTTCTAGGGACCTGTAAATTTTCAGTTCTTCCAAGGTGGTATGATAAGGGGTGAGGTGTTTTCTCTCCACCACCACAACAAGCTCCACTGCACCAGTGTTCCTCCTCATCTCAGGACCGCCCCTCAGAACTGTGACCCAGATCCAAGCACAGGCAAAGCAAGAGATTCCTGTCTCAGCACTGGCAAAGAGATCCCTGCAATCCCCCTCTGATCAGCCACTCGATTCCCCCTCAGTCTGTGGGCCAGAAGCTTAGGAAACAGTGGAGCCCGGGCCGTGCTCGAGACTTGCGGCTGAGACCTAGCTCCTCTCTCACCGCAGTCACAGACTTTTCCCACTGACCTTCCAACTTGTCTTTGGTGTTCAGGGGTTGAAAAGTCTGGAAATCACCACAGCTGCCCCCGATTCAGTCCTCTGAGGCCTGCCCCAGGGTCGCTGAGGCCTGCGCGCCCATGCCGAACTGCGCTTCTCTCCCCTCCCCGCTTGATATACCTTTCCAATCAACTATCCAGGCTGTCTTTGGCTGGCAATTTGTTTCACTCTGTCTTTTTGTGGGTTCTGCTGCTTTAGAATTTGTTTAGAGACATTTTTTTTAGGTATTTGGAGGGCTTTGGGAGAGCTAAATATATTTTCAAGTCCCAGGGAATTGAATAACCATTTATGAGAATAAATAATTCTATCTTGTCATATATGTTGTATGTGAATGTGTACATATGTATATGTGTGTGTATGTGTATATATGTATATGTGTGTGTGTATATATATCTTTATGTAAAATGTTACTATTTTCTGGTAAAGTGATATATGCTAGTATTTGCGAGTAAATCTAGTTTGTTTTGATCACCAGCTAGTAGCCTTTAAATTTAGAGCCCTAGCAAATTTCTAGCCTTATGCATTACTTCATTGTGTCTATAATTTTGAGACCCCAGTGTTTTGCTTCCATCCAGGTGAGGAAACCGAGTTTCATGAGCATTAAGTGAATTGCACAAGAACACATAGCTAGAAATGACAAAGTTGTGACTGTAGCCTAGGGCCTAACAAACATTTCTCAATTGCCAACTATTTGCACAACACTGTGCCGGGTGCTGGAGATACAGACACAACCTCCCCCCATCACATTTCCCCCAAGTCATTGCCTTCAAGGAGCTTACATTCTCCTGAGTCTCCATTCAACATACACATGGTCTAGCACTCTTTCACAGGGGCCCAGATGGAATGTCCCTCCAATGCCAGAGACATATAATGGAGAGAGGGGAGGAGGAGGCAAAGGTGCCATTCTGAGGGTCCTTTTCGTTGACACCCGACCCTCGATCCAATGTGACCGTGCCTCAGGCTCAATCCCAATCCCTGGGCCACGCTCAGAGATTTGGGGTGAGTCGAGCCTTCTCACCCGCTCCCAACTGATTCATTAAGTGAGTCACTTCAGATTCTAGAAATTCCTCCCCAGTGATGAGTGTGAAAACAATAAGACAGCTGGATTCTTGGATTTCCCTGCATCACGAACTCCGAGTCACCTCTCCTGACCCATAGCTTCCTCCTCGTGCCCCATGTTGGCAGGATACTACCAAAGAACCAGAGGGAGGGGATTTTCTAGGCAAAGTCATCAGGAAGGGAGCTTTTTGCTCTTGGATCCCCCTCCTACCCCAAGACCTTCCCATTCTCTTGTCCCGCTCCTTTCAGAACCCAGGCTGCCTTTTCCGGGTCTTAGTTCTTGTCAGATGCTGGCTTCCCTTCCTCTCAATCCTTAGGGCTTCCTTACCCTTCTTTGCCCTCCCTGCCCCGCCCTGCCCAACCCAGTTCAGTCCAGCCCAGCCCAGCCCCCTCTCAGCTCTTAATAACTCTAATCCAAAGGTGGTGGTTTGGTCTAAAATCATCTTTTTTTTCTCCTGATGCCCTGAGCACTCCTTTAGTCCCTATAGGGGAAAGAGCCCTGAGTTGAGAGTCCAAAGACATGAGTTCCACTCCTGCTTCTGAAGGACTTTCTGTATGAACTTAACCCAGTTACTCCCCCTTTCCAGAAGGGTTGCCCCATCTGTAAACTGAAGAGACCAGAATATCTGGACTGTAAGGTCCTTTCCAGTTCTGACATTCTTTGTTGTATATCCCAAGGTCCTTTCCAACTAGAGTCACAACTAGCATGGGATGATTGGGATTTTACCCCAAGTACCAACACCTGGGTGTGAGTGTTTCCTCTCCACGGTGACTGTTGGCATAAGCTGCCAAATAATGTTAACTCCCCTTTACCCTAGAGGGATTGCACCTCTAGGGCCCTGGTCACTGTGGGACCTCTCTGCTGGGGCTATCTTCCTTCATCTCCAATCTCTCAGGGATATGAAATGGACTCTTCTCAGAGTTGGACCACTCCCTCTCCTGGCATGACTGCACCCAGTGGTTCTCTGTGATATCTGCACCCTTGACTATTTTTGCTCTGGTTGAAAAGAATTTCCAGCTATATCTGCTTCTATTTCTTACAGTGTGTGTTCCCAGATCTGAACATTCTGTTTTCTGTTCCAACACCCCATCTAGCTCAGATTGTCTATATTTTATGATTGTGATTCCAACTCCTCACCCCCAATTCAGAAGTCTGATCTCTCTGAGCCCAATTCTGTTCCCTGTTACTCCCTCTCTCCAGCCCACCCAACTCTTCACCCCCTCCACTTCACCTAGGACCTGGGTTTTCCCACCCCGCCCCTAGAGCATTCTTACCTGGGCTGAAGAACCCCTCCCTGCTTCACCATAACAGACTGGTCTCCTGCTAACAGGAGCAGAGAACCGGTCTGGGGAGGGAGGTGGTGACTCAGAGGGGAAGGAGGGTTGGGCAGGGAAACTCAATGCCAGGTGTTCTGTGTCCTCCTATCAACCTGGAAACCACAGCCTCTTACAATGTCTCAGCTGGAGCCCAAAGTCCACATCCCGGGCATCCTTGTTATGTCAGTGCTGCTTTGGAGTATCTTCAGACTCGGGTCTCTCTCTGCCTCTCATCATCCCTACCTATGCTATCCCCCAGACACTTCTCTTTCTTCTCATTAATTCCTTTTCTTTGGTCTTCCCTCTGATGTATCCTCCTTCTATGTCCTGTAGCCTCCTCCTTCTCTGTGTACCTCAGTTGTCCCCTCTGAGTACCTCAGTTGTCTCCTCTGTGTGTGTCCCTTAGTCCACCCCCTCTCTCTTTGAATCCTTTAGTCTCCCCATCCCTGTGTCTCTCAGTCAGTCTACGTCTCTTTCTGGTAGTCTTCGATGCCTAGAGAGCCACAGAGTCTTTCGGTGGTAGAGTGTTATTTTGTGGGTCTTCTCCCAGCCCCCAAATTGGAAAAAAATTTACTTTCCTCTCTGGTGAATCCCACCTCCCCGTGGACCTATATATAGCCCTCCAGACTTATAGTAGTACTACCTTGTTATTTTCCCCTAAATGCTATTTGTCACTCCCTTTTAAAGTCCAAACCCAAGGGTGTGTAGCTCAGGTGTAGGAAACAGCCTCATACTATGTCAAGTGAGGACTGGTTGGGGATATTTAGTCACAAACTATGTCAAATGAGGACAGGTTGGGGATATCTAGCCACAAACTCAGTCAAGTGAAGACTGTTTGGGTTTATTTAGCCTGGAGAAAAGAAGATGAATAGGGTGGGGAAGCATGGATATGATAGCTATTTTCAAGTATTCTAAGGGGTGTCACCTGGAGAGAGATTAGATTTGCTCTTCTTGGTCACATATTGAAAAATCAAGAATGATTTCACATTTCACACCTTTTACCAAAATAAGCTCAAAATGGCTACATGATTTAGACGTAAAGGGTGATATCATAAACAAAGTAGGGAAGCATGGAAAAAATTACTGGTTAGATCCACAGATAAGGGAAAAGCTCATGATCAAACAAGAGATGAAGAGGATCACAGGAGGTAAAATGGATAATTGTGATTGCATTAAATTAAAAAGTTTTGCACAAACAAGACCAATGCAGCCAAAACCAGAAGGAAAGCAGGAAACTGAGGGAAAAAAATTATAGCAAGTTTCTCTGATAAAAGTCTCATTTCTCAAGTACATAGGGAGCTGAGCCATTCTCCAATTGATAAATGTTCAAAGGATATATACAGGCTGTTTCCAGAAGAAGAAATCAAAGCTATCAATAGTCATTTGAAAAAAATGCTCTAAATCACTAATAACTAGAGAAAGGTGAATTAAAACAACTTTGAGGTACCACCTCACACCTATCAGATTGTTTAACATGACAGAAAAGGAAAATGACAAATTCTGGAGGGGTGTGAAAAAATAGGGACACTAACAACTGTTGGTGGCATTATGAACTAGTCCAACCAATATGGAGAACAATTTGAAACTATGCCCAAAGGACTATAAAACTGTGCATATACTTTAACCTAGCAATATTCCTACTATGTCTGTATCCCAAAAAGTCAAAGAAAAAGGAAAAGGACTTATATATACAAAAATACTTACAGCAACTCTTTTCATGGTGGCAAAGAATTGGAAATTGAGGGATTTTAAATTGAGGAATTTGACTCTGGAAATTGAGAACCTATCAGTTGGGGAATGGCTGGACAAATTATGGTATGTAATTGTGATAGAATACTATTGTGCTAGAAGAAATGATGAAAGGGATGGTTTCTGAAAAATCTGGGAAGACTTAGATGAAGCGTTGCAAAGTGAAGTGAGCAGAACTAGGAAAACATTGTACATAGTAATAGCAATAATTGTAATGATAATCAACTGTGAAAGACTTATCTGCTCTGATCAATGCAATGATCCATGACAATTCCAAAGGACTCATGATGAAAAATGCTATCTGCCTTCAGAGAGAACTAATGAACTTTGAATAGACATTGAAACATTTTTTTTCTTTATTTTTCCTGCTTTTTTTTCTTTTGCAATGTGGCAAATGTGGAAATGTTTTACATTACTTTATATGTCTAATAGATATCATATTTCTTGTCTTCTCAATGGGTAGGGAAAAGAGTGGAGGGAAGGAGAGAATTTGGAACTGAACATTTAAAAAAATAGCAACAACAACAAAAAGGAATGATCGTGGTCTGAAAAAACCTGTTCCTCTACCTCCTTCTTTCCCCTCCTCCCCACCCCACGCTGGATTGGTTTTACTCAGTCCAACAAGAACTCTATGCCTTCCTATGCCCCCTCCCAATTACTACCTTCTCTATTCTAAAATCCCTTCTTTGGATAACTAGTTGTTTTGCATTAGAATTTCACCATTAGAAAAGCTCCTTGAAAAATAATAACAGGGTTCATTTGGAAGAACCTGGATTGGTTCCTGAATTGGTCAGGAACTTCAAGGAAACCAGGAGAAAAAAGATGTGAAGGAACTAAGCTCAGTTGTATCAGACCTTAAATCATATTATAAGGTAAGAGCAATGTTGAAGTATAAAATGAATATTTTTGATTATTTTAAATTAGAAAAATCTTGTATAACTAAAATCTATGGAGCCAAGAATAAAGGGAATGCAGAAAATTGGGGGGAAAACTCTCACAGACAATCTCTCAAATAGAATGTGATTGGACTGGAATATTGTTATGGTGTAGGAAATGATGAGCTGGTGGATTTAGAAAAATATGGAAAGACTTGGACTTATTCACCTTCAGAGAAACAGATGACAAGTGGAAATAAGCATAATATAGACTTACATGTACGTATTTGAGTGTATATGTGTACATATATATTTATGGATGTCTATGTCTATGTATATATGTCTATGTATATATGCATATGTATATATGCATATATGTATATATGTGTATCTCTATGTACATATACATATATATGTATACATATGTCTGCACTTAATTGTAGCCTTGGGGGAGAGGGAAGGGGAAAAATAAAGTAAAAAGTGCACAGCAGAGGACAAAAGAAAACCTTCAAGGAAGCAAAGAAAATAAAAGCTTTGAAAATAATGTGTAGTATTTATTATATAACTTTCTTGAAATGAAAATTTATATTCAATCCACTCTTATGTTCTGCTGTGTACGAGGCAATCTTTTTTCCTTATTTTGAATTTATGTTTAAAATAAATTTAAAAACTTAAAATAACTCAATAAAAATAAAGTTTAAAAAAGTAAAATAGAAAAAGAAAGTAAAGTTCTTTGAGGGTAGGTCTTGCTAACTTATGTTTGCATTCCCACCACTCAGCACAGTGCCTGGCATATAGTACACATTAAAAATGCTTTCTCTATCCTATGATAATTCTAAGCTCTACCAACAATGTATTAGATTCCCTTCTGGTTTCCTGATCCCCAACCCAGCATGCCAGTAGTGGTAAGGAGGTTGAAGAAGTTGAGTTCACTCCCTCTCTTCTGGCTTCATAATCCCCCAGGATTCAGTGGCCAGAGGAATAAGATCTAATACATCTTCTTTCTCATCCACTACCAATACCCAGCCTGATGGATGGGGATGAGACAAAGGTTTAGCCAATGGAAGCCCCATCCTTGGGTGTGCTCGGCTACTGAAAGCTCATGTGGAAGAGGCTAGGACGCCTCTTCCAACAAGTGGTGATGAAGTATAACGGAATGATCTTATTTTCCAGTTCACAGCATGCACACGTATTCTAACTGTATCATAAGCAGTCCCCTTCTGGTTGTTTGTCCTTTGTTCTCAGAGAGGACCAATGACATCAGGAAGGTCTTGACTTGCAAGAGAATTGGATTTAAGTGAGGCAGGGCTGTGCAGAGTCACCAGCCTCACTCTTTTCTCTGGAGCCAGCTGGGTTCAGTGGCATCAGTAGATCAGGACAACTGGGGATGATCCTGGGTGCAGTGGGAGACCTTGGCCTTTTAAAGCTAAGGTCTTTCTCAAGTTTCAGTTTATCTGAGGCAAAGCCCTTTCAGTGATGAAAGCTAGGTAAGAAATGAGGCAAAAAATGGCCTCTTTTACCTAGTTAAAAAAAATCAATCTGGGAGGTAAGACCCTCTGAGTTCCTGACCAAAACAGAAACAATTGTAATTTACACTCACTCTGAGCTATCAAAGTCCAAAAAATGACCAAACAAGGCTTGACCAGTCCTCTTACTATAAGGAGAAGAACCTTTCTATTGCGTGCTAATGTGGAACTGAGAATGTATTCAAAGAAACTAACTAGAGAAGACCTTTTCACTTTCCTGGCTGCATTAGAAGGAGAGAGACACACTGTAGGCCTCTGAATGGGGAAAGGCCTCAGGTACTTATCACTTGGGGTTGGCACATGGCTGGTGAATTTGGAATTCAACTCTTTACATTTGTTCTTTCCTGCTTTGAGCCAATGTTTGTCAGAGACAATGTATTAATATACAAGCATTTCTGCTTGGAGAAAGTTCCAAAATGGCAAAGTTTACCTTGCCAATTGAAATTCTCCCCACCTAATCCTGTCACATCATGAAATAAAGAACAATATTCCTTCAGCAAGATAAACCAAAGGTACAGAATTTATTTAGGATTTTTGACTTACCAAACAAAACACTAATCATATTAATGCTAGTGTATCTTTGAAGAAAATATCTTCCTGTGCCAAGATGGCAGAGGGCAAGCAGTGACTTGCTAGAGCTCTCCCCCAAACCCCTCCAAATACCTATCAAAAATAGCTCTAAACAAATTCTAAAGCAACAGGACCCACAAAAAAACAGAGTAAAACAAGTTTCCAGCCCAAGACAACCTGGATGGCTGATTGGAAAGGTATATCGCGCTGGGCAGGAAGAGGAGCGCAGTTCATTGTGGGCGCGCAGGCCACAGCGACCAGGCCTCAGAGGACTGAATCGCAGGCAGCTGTGACGGTTTCCAGACTTCTCAACCCACGAACCCCAAAGACAACTTAGAATGTCAGTGGGAAAAGTCTGTGACTGCGGTGGGAGAAGAAGCTAGATCTCAGCCACCCTCAGGGCATGGCTGGCTTCTGAACTTCGGGCCCACAGACTGAGGGGGAATCGAGTGGCTGATCAGAGGGGGATTACAAGGATCTCTTTGCCAGGGCTGAGGCAGGAATCTCTTGCTTTGCCCGTGCTTGGATCTGGGTCACAGTTCTGAGGGGTGGTCCTGGGGTGTGGAGGAATGCTGGTGTGGTAGAGCTTGTTGTGGCTGTGGAGAGGAAACACCTCGCCCCTTATCATAGCACCTTGGAAGAATTGACACTTTTCAGGTCCCTAGAAGTACCTCCAAAAACAGCTGTACAACCCCCCGAAGCTTGGGACAGTACATTCTCCACATTGGAAGCAGACTTTTACCTTAACAAAGAGTTTAAAACTCAAGTAATTGATTGGGATCATGAGCAAGCAGTGCAAAAAGAGTCAGACTATATTATCTTACTTTGGTGACAAAGAAGATCAAAACATACAACCAGAAGAAGACAATGAAGCCAAAGTTCCTACATCCAAACCCTCCAAGAAAAATGTGAATCGGTCCCAGGCCTTGGAAGAGCTCAAAAGGGATTTTGAGAAGCGTAAGAGAAGTAGAGGAAAAACTGGGAAGAGAAATGAGAGTGATGCGAGAAAATCATGAAAAGCAAGTTAACAGCTTGCTAAAGGAGACCCAAAAAAATACTGAAGAAAATAACACCTTAAAAATAGCCTAACCCAAATGGCAAAAGAGGTCCAAAAAGCCAATGAGGAGAAGAATGCCCTAAAGAGCAAAATTGGCCAAATGGAAAAGGAAGTCCAAAAGCTTACTGAAGAAAATACTTCCTTAAAAATTAGAGTAGAGCAATTGGAAGCTAGTGACTTTATGAGAAATCAAGGCACTGTAAAACAAATCCAAAAGAATGAAAAATTAGAAAACAATGTGAAATATCTCATTGGAAAAACAACTGACCCGGAAAATAGATCCAGGAGAGAGAATTTAAAAATTATTGGACTATCTGAAAGCCATGATCAAAAAAACAGCCTAGACATCATCTTTCAAGAAATGATCAAGGAAAACTGTCCTGATATTTTAGAACCAGAGGGCAAAATAGAAATTGAAAGAATCCATCAATCTCTTCCTGAAAGAGATCCCCAAAGGAAAACTCCTAGGAATATTGTAGCCAAATTCCAGAGTTCCCAGGTCAAGGAAAAAATATTACAAGCAGCCGGAAAGAAACAATTCAAGTATTGTGGAAACACAATCAGGATAACACAAGATTTAGCTGCTTCTACATTAAGGGACCCCTGGAGGGCATGGAATATAATATTCTGAAGAGCAAAGGAGATAGGATTACAACCAAGAATCACCTGCCCAGCAACTGAATATAATTCTTCAGGGTAAAAAATGGTCATTCAGTTAAATAGAGGACTTTCAAGCATTCTTGATGAAAAGACCAGAGGTGAATAGAAAATTTGACTTTCCAATACAAGACTCAAGTGGAAAATGAAGAAGTAAACAGGAAAGAGAAATCATAAGAGACTTATTAAGGTTGAACTGTTTACATTCCTGCATGGAAAGATGATATTTGTAACTCATGAGACTTTTGTCAGTTTTAGGGTAGTTGGAGGGAAAAAATTATATGTATGTATATATATATATATGTAGATATATATATATGTAGATAGATAGATATAGATATAGATAGATGGATAGATAGATAGATAGAGGGCACAGGGTGAATTGAAGATGAAGGGGTCATATCTGGAGAATAAAATTAAGGGATGAGAGAGGATTATACTAGGAGAAGGAGAAAAGGAAAGGTAGAATGGGGTAAATTATCTCACAAAAAAGCAGAAAAGAAAAGGCTCTTACAGTGGAGGGGAAAAAGGGGAAGGTGAGAGGGAATGAGTGAATCTTATTCTCATAGAATTTGATAAGGAGGGAATAACATACACACTCAATTGGATATGGAAATCTGTCTTACCCTACAGGAAAATAGGAGGGGGAAGGGGACAAGAGAGTAGGGGGATGATAGAGAGGAGGGCAGATTGGGAAAGGGGATAATCAGAAGCAAATACTTCTGAGGAGGGACAGGGTCAAAAGAAAGAATAGAATAAATGGGGGGGCAGGATAGGATTAAGGGAAATAGAGTTAGTTTTTCACAGCATGTCTACTATGGAAGTGTTTTGCATAACTGCACGTGTATAGCCTATATTGAGTTGCTTACCTTTTCAATGAGGGTGGGTGGGGAGGGAGGAAGGGAGAAAATTTGGAACCCAAAGTTTAAAAAAACATATGTTTAGAAAAAATGTTTTCACATGCAACTGGGAAATAAGAAATACAGGAAGTGGGGTACAGAAATCTATCCTGCCCTATAGGAAAATAGAAGGGGAAGGGGTGGGGGGAGATAGCAGGGAAAGCAGAACAGGGGAAGGGGTATTCAGAATGCATGCCATCTTGGGGTGGGAGGAGGGGCAAGATGGGGTGAAAATTTGGAATTCAAAATCTTGTAGAAATAAATGTTGAAAACTAAAAAAAAAAAAAAAAAAAGAAAATATCTTCCTGCAACCAATTACTTCCTCATTAGCTACTTTTCTTTCAGTCTGGCCTAATGTGAACAAAGAGATGCTTCTTCTCATTGAATTCAACAAAGACACTTCCATTCTTAGTTTGGTCACTGCAAAGAAAAATCAAGTGTCTTGGTTTCAGGGAACTGAGATTCCTTCCTGAACTAGATTGAGAATTCTATTTCAAAAAAAATTTTTTTAAAGCCTGAATAGGTCTTTGATTCAAATAAAGCCAAGGACTTCAGAGTAGGGTATTGTTTCCTTGGCACTGATTAAGTCTTCTGATAAGGTTTTTACTAATATTTAGGTGACATCAAAGACTTTATGATATTATTTCTTAATATTTAGTTTTCTTTAAAAAAAACAGAGATATAGTGCTATGCACTGCCCTACATGTTATGCTCAAATGCCCTATAGATAAAAATAATATTAACAGATAATCTATTATCTGATAAATAACATAGTACTTGGGTATTCAAAGAAAAACTTAATCCCTAAAGAGATCAAAGTAAGAAGGAAAGGCTTGATATGTATAATAATATTTATAGGAGCTTTTTTTTTTTTAATGGCAAAGAACTGGAAACTAAGAAAGTGCCCATCATTTGGAAAATAGTTGAATAAATTATAATATATTCATGGAATGGAATTCTATTATGCTATTAGAGATGATGAAAGGGATAATTTCAGAGGACCAGTATCCTTAATGAATGTTGATGCAAAATATTGTATGAAATATCTGCAAAGCAACTACACTAACATGTTAAAAAGATTATATACTACGATAAAGTTGGATTTGTATCAGGAATGCAAGGTTGTCTTAATATTAAGAGAAATATAAACATAATAGGAGATAATAAGTAGATCTGTGATTTCATTGACATAGGGAGTTCCTGTATGAGGAAACTCTACCAATGCAGTTTGTCACCTTCTCTATAATTTATGGCCTTAGTTTCTTAGAATGTTATATGATTTGTCCTGAGTCACATGGCCAGTATATCACAGAGTCAGGATTTGAATTCAGGTTTCTTGGCTCTGAGGATAGTCCTTTAACCTGCATGCCATGCTACCTCACAAATGTAATAATAATACCTCACAAACAGAAACAATAAAATTACAATCAATAGATACAGAAAAAGCTTTTGACAAATGACAATACTCCTTTTATTTTAAAAATATTAAAAACAAGTGTGATACATAAAAAGTTTGAGAGACATAGTTTCTAGGTAATTAGTCATTTCTATTAATAATGCTAGCATATTATTAATAAAAAGATGGTCGTCTGGCTGTCTCTCTTAATCCAAAAGACAAATCATGGAATCCACTCAATGTTTATATGCCCTGCCTTGAAAGAGTGGATGTTCCTGAGGGTGGAAATCAACTCTGATTGGTTAACAATTAATAAGAGAATGAATATTATAATCAGAGGTAGACCTATTCTAATGAGGGTCTGGGATAAGTGACTCTGATCACTCAGTCTTGGTCAAAGAGACTTATCTACATTGATATCACCCTGCCTGACAAAACGGAGAATTCACATTTTCCCAGACCTGTCAGAGTAAAATACTATGAGTTTCCTTACCTGGGTAGAGTCCAAACAAGATTGAGGAGAAAGTTAATTCCAGACCAGAGCTGAATAGAAAATTTGAGTTTCAAATGCAAAACTCAAGTGAAACATGAAGAGGTAAACAGGAAAGAGAAATAATAAGAGATTTATTAAGATTGAACTGTTTACATTCTGCGTGGAAAGATGATATTTGTAACTCATGAGACCTTTGTCAGTATTAGGGTAGTTGGAGGGAAAAAATTATATGTATGTATATAGATAGATAGATAGAGGGCACAAGGTGAATTGAAGATGAAGGGGTGATATCTGGAGAATAAAATTAAGGGGTGAGAGAGGATTATACTGGGAGAAGGAGAAAGGGAAAGGTAGAATGGGGTAAATTATCTTATATAAAACAAACAAGAAAAGGCTTTTACATTGGAGGGGAAATGGGGGAAGGTGAGAGAGAATGAATGAATTTTATTCTCATAGGATTTGGCTTAAGGAGGAAATAACATACACACTCAATTGAGTTTGGAAATCTATCTTACCCTACAGGAAAATTGGGAGTAGGGAAGGGGACAAGAGAGTAGGGGGATGATAGAGGGGAGGGCAAATTAAGGGAGGGGGTAATCAGAAGCAAACACTTCTTAGGAGGGACAGGGTCAAAAGAGAGAATAGAATAAATGGGAGGTGGGATAGGATAAAGGGAAATATACTTAGTTTTTCAAGAAAAAAAGGAAGTTAATTCAATCTTACTATCAGCAATGTCTTTTAGATGCTGGCTTGGCTTAGTAGAAAATGTAGTTTCAGAAAAAGGATAAATCCAGTGTCTCAGTATTAACAACATTATTTAATAATCACTTCTCTCAGAAGAAAGGAAAGCTATTTGTACTCATATGAAAAATGCTCCAAACCACTAATAATAAGAGCAGTGTAAATTAAAACAACTTTGAGTTTCCACCTCACACTATATAATATGTAGTGCTTATACATATATAAACATTTATAGATATAGATATGTAAAAAGATTATATGTACAGCTACATATTATATTACATATAATGTATATGTTTTATATGTGTGTGTGAAAGGGAATATTTTGAAGTCCCCAATTAGTATAATTTTACTATTTACTTCTCCCTGCAATTCATTTAACTTTTCCTTTAAAGGCCTAGATGTTATGCCATTTAGCACATATATGTTAAATATTGATGTTAATTTATTATCTACGGGGCTGTTGAACACAATATGATATCCCTATTTATCTTTTTATCAAATCAATTTTAGATTTTGCCTTATCTGAGATTATGATTTCTACTTCTGCTTTTTTTAGTTCATTTGAAGTATAATAGGTTTTCCCAATGCCCTTTTAAAAATAATTAAAATTTTATCTTTCAATTTTCAAGTATTTTTCTCCTTTCTACCTCCCCCCTTGGGAAAAAAGAAGAAAATAAAATCCTTGTAACAATTATGCATAGTCAAGCAAAACAAATTCCTGAATTAGCCATATCCAAAAATGTATACCTCATTCTTTATATTGATCCATCATGTCTCTGTCGGGAGGTAGATAGGTGGATAGTCAGGACTGGTCCTCTGAAATTATAGTTGTTCATTACATTGATTAGAGTGTTTAGTTCTTTCAAACATTTTGCAGTGTTGGTGTTATATTATAAATTATTTTGGTCCTGTTCACTTTATTCTGTATAAGTTCATAAAAATTTTTGTAATTTTCTCTGAAACCATCATTTCGTAGAGTGCAATAGTATTCCATTACATTTCTATATAAGCCAAAATAATAATAATTTGTTTAGCCATTATCCAATTGAAGGGTGTTCCCTTAGATTCTAGGTTTTTGGCAGTGCAAAAAGAGCTGCCATAAATATTTTTGTACCTAGAGGACCTTTTCCTCTTTCTTGATCTCTTTGGGATATAGGCCTAATACTGGTATTGCTGGCTCAACGGGCATGCATAGTTTAGTAACTTTGGGGGCATATTTCAAATTGCATTCTAGAATGGTGATAACAATTCAGTTCTACCAAAAATGCATTAATGTGACTCTTTTTACTGCCAGCCACTTCCAAAATTTGTCATTTTCTATTTTTGTGAATTTTGCCAGTCTGATAGATATGAATTGGAACCTCAAAGTCATTTTAATTTGTGTTTCTTTAATTATTGGTGATGTAGAGAATTTTTTCATATGGCTATAGACAGCTTGAATTTCTTTTCTTAAGAACTTCCTGTTCCTATGCTTTGACCATTTATCACTTGGGTAATGGCTCTTATTCTTACGGATTTGAATCAGCTCCTTATCCATCTTGGAAGTGATACTTTTTGGAGGAACTCATTGCAAAGATTCTCTCCTCAGCTTACTGTTCCCCTTCTAATATTAGCTGAATTTTGAATTGTTTGTGCAAAATGTTTTTAATATTATGCCATCAAAATTGTCCATTTCCTCTTCTGTGATCTTCTCCCTTGTTTGTCTATGACCTCTTCCCATATCCATAAGTAATAAAGGTAATTTCTTCCTTTTTCCTCTGATGTCTTCTTTTTTAAATAATATTTTATTTTCCCCCCAATCTAATTTCTTTTTGATATGACCTTTTATATCTAGGTCCAGTATCTGTTTGGTACTTATCTTGGTTTATGTTATAAGGTATTGTTCTAAATCTGATTTCTTCCATACTGTTGTCCAATTTTCCCAGAAATTTTTGTTAAAGAGAGAGTTTTTACTCCATTATGTGGGGTCTTTGGATTTATCAAATACTGGGCTGCTAGGTTCATTTGCTTTGATTTGTTGTGTAGGCTAGCTGTTCCACTGATCAACCTCTCTATTTTTTAACCTTAACAAAATGTTTCTATGATTATTGTTTTATAGTATGATTTGAGATCTGCTACCGCTAGGCCTTTTTATCTCCTACTTTTTTTTTTATCATTTCCCTTGAGATTTTTAATCTTTTATTCCTCCAGCTGAATTCTGTGATTTTTCCCTAATTCTATAATTGATACTTTGACAGTTTGATTAGCATTAAATAAGTAAATTAATTGAAATAGTAATGCCATTTTAAATTTTTATCCATGAGCAATTATTTAGATCTTTTATTTTCATAAGGAATATAGTCATATAGTTCCCATGTCTGTATTGTTAGGTACACTTTCAAGTATTTTATACCTGAGTTCAAATCTGGATTCAGACACTTATTAGCTGTTTGACCCTTCACAAGTTGCTTAATATATGTCTGCCTTAATTTACTCATCTGTAATATGGAGAATATAATAACATTTACCTTCTAGGGTTGTTGTGAGGATAAAATGAGATACTATTTGTAAAGGGTATTGCAAATCTTAAAGTACTATATAAATTCTAGCTATTGTTACTGTTGTTATTATGATTAGGAGTAGTAGTAGCATTTAGTAGTAGTATTTCATAGTAACTTTAAACATACTTTCTCTGACTATCTCTTCTTGTGGTTTTTGTTGGCAATATACAGAAACGGTGATGATTTATGTGGTTCTATTTTATATCCTGCTATATTGCTGAAGCTATTGTTTCAGATAATTTTTATTTGACTATCTTGTGTTCTCTACATACACAGCCATTTGCAAAGGTGACAATTTTGTTTCTTTTTTACCTGTGTTTATTTCTTCAATTTCTTTTTCTTTTCTTATTGCTATAGCTAGAATTTATAGTACTATTTTAAATACTAGTGGTGACAATAGACATCCTTGTTTCTCCCCTGATATTGTTGAAAAAAAACTGTAGTTTATCTCCTTTACATATAATATTGGATCTTGGTTTGTGAGATATATACTATTTACCATGTTAAGGAAAAGTCCATTTATTCCTGTTTTCTAGACTGTTTGTTGTTGTTTTACAGAAATGGGTATAGTTTTTGTCAAAAGCCTTTTCTGTACCAACTGATATAATCATATTATTTTTATTGTTATTAATATGGCCAATTACATTTGTAGTTTTCTTAATATTGAACCAACCCTGCATTTATGGTACAAGGCCATCCTGGTCAGTATGTATAATTTATTGTATGTTGCTTAGCTCCTTATTTTAATGCTTTGTGAATCTTTATTTTTCAAGTGTACTTACGTTTTAATATGTTTCACGTATTGTTCGATTTTACTTTCCAATCCATTCTGCTATCCTCTTCCATTTCATGGGTGAATTCTTTTTATTTATCATTATTAAATTATCATTTATCAAAGTTTTAAATTATTTATTTCTCTCTACACTATACTCTTATACTTTCCTCCTTTGAAATACCTCTTCACAAAGAAGAGAATGAGAGAAGGAATATGCTCAATATTGGTGATTTATGTTTGATGCTATCTGCTTCTGTTCCTCCCAACCCAGCCTTATTTTAACCCTCTTATTTTCCCATAGCCCAGACACTAATCATATTTTCCTTTCCTTTTAGACCCCACTTCACACTCCACTATCTGAGACTGGAGTTTGTTTTGCTTCTGACTAATCCCTCCCTGAATCTAACTCTCCTTCTTATTCCTTGCTCTCCCCGTTCTCAGTTCCCTACAGTTTTCCTGTTGACTTGAACGTATTTCTACACCAAACGCTCTCTCTCTCTCTCTCTTTCTCTCTCTGTCTTTCTCTGTCTCTCTGTTTCTGTCTCTGTCTCTCTCTCTATTTTACCGTCCTTTCATTCTAATGAAAGTGAGATTCAAGAGACACCTCTTTCACTTTTTTTTAGTATAATCCTTGAGGGTAGGAACTTTTTCCTTTTTTAGCTTTGTATTTCCAGAATCTAGCAATGTCTGACACATAATAGAGACTTAATAAATGCTTATTGAATGATTGATTATTCTAGGGAAGTCTTATTACTTCTCTGGTCTCTGACTTCTACTCAGAAAAAGAAAAAGAAAGGGAGAAGGTAGCCAGAAAATTAAGGCTCAGTAACTTCCCCTTCAGGCCACATGCAGCTTGCAATAATCAATCTCTACACCTCAAGTTTCACTTCTCTCCAATTCATCCTTTGAACAGCTGCCAAACTGATTTTCTTTCCTAAAGAGCATATTTAACCATGTCACTCTCAAAAAAACAAAACAAAACAAAATTCCAGTGACTTCTTATTGACCTTAGGATCAAATATTATTTTATTTTTATCTGAACCCTTTAAAATGTCTCTTGTTGTGCATTATAATGTACAGTGTTATTAGTACAATGATACATTGTGACAGGATGCTGGAGATAATGCCTGCAATCAGGTAAAAATCCCCAGTATTTTGCTGTTAGTTCTCCTGGAAAATTGCCATAACCTGAATGTGGTCACAAATGGGCTAATGTGATTCATGAATCTACCCTCTCAGCCTAAAGAAAGAGGCAGCTAAAACCGTGCAAAAGGAGTGACTTGGGAGTGAGTATTTTGGCACCAAGAGTGAGGCATGGACATCTGGGTAGAAGAAGGGTCAGCCATCATGACTGGCAGCTATATCGGGAGTGGAGAGAAGTACCTTAAGGAAAGGAGGTACCAGCCATGAGAACCTCCATGCTGGACTCCAGGATAGAAGCTGTGTCATCAAGTCATACATGAGTAATATGGAGAAGATGCTAGGTTACTGGAATCATTCAGGCTGCTGAGATCCCAGCTGCTAATTCCTCACTCATTTTCTCCCTATTCCTTTTATCTTCCTGGAAGTGAATATACCATTTCCATTTCTTAGAGTTTGTTTCCCTTTTCTGCTTACTTTGCATCTTTAAGAATAATAATAAATTTGATTAGTTATTGCATTACTAGCCTTTATGTATTACTGAACAAATGCAACAGAATGAGACAAATGGGAAAGTCCTTGGAGGGAAAGATATTAAAAACTCTGACACTGCCCCCACTGGTTCAGGCCCTCATTACTTCATACCTGGTTTCTTTTAATAGCCTGCTGGTGGGTCTGCCTGCCACAAATCTCTCTTGACTCTAATCCATCCTTCAGTCAGCGAAAGGTGATTTTCCTAAAGTGCATATCTGATCATGTCACAGCCTCCTCTTCCCCCCACCCACCACTTGATAAACTCCAGTAATTCCCTATTGCCTCCAGGATCAAACACAAAATATTCTGGCACTCAAAGCCTTTCATAACCTATGCCCCGCCAACATTTCATTTTCTACATCTTGCTCCCCTATGCATGCTCTCCAATCCAGTGGCACTGGCCTCCTGGCTATTCCACAAACATGACACTCCAACTCTCTGCTTCGGGCATTTCCTCTGACTGTCCCCCATGCTTGGAATGCTGTCCCTCATCCACTCTACTTACTGATCTTTCTGATTTCTTTTACATCTCAGCTAAAATCCCCCCTTTTATTGGAAGCCTTCCTCAACTCCTCTTAATTCTAATACTTTTCCTCTGTTAATTATTTCCTATTTATCTTGTATATAGGTTGCTTTGTATATAATTGTTTGCATGTTGTCTCCTCCATTAGACTGTAATCTTCATGAGAGCAAGAATTGTCTTTTACCTCATTGATTGTCCCTAATGCTTAGCACAGTGCCTGGCACATAGTAAGGGATTAATAAATGTTTATTGATTAATTGACATTTTGCCACACTTTTTTTGTCTGGGAGCTTGGAGTATATAAGAGAATTATTGATTTTTTAAAATTACTTTACAGAGCATAGAGAAATAGAACTTGTATCTTTCCAGGAAAATGAGTTAGTGGGTTTCCTTTTTTGTTTCTTTTTTTGTTTTTTTGACTTTGGAAAGGCTATGATGAGTTAGTGGGTTTCCTTTT